>NW_013952862.1:288388-290548 GCF_001266775.1 Austrofundulus limnaeus | reverse complement strand
TGGAAACACTGCAGCTGTGAAACTGTGTTTTTTTTTCGACATTAACAGAATATCAACAAAGTTTTGTGCACATTTGTAATGGAAACACAGCTTTTTAAGGAGGGCTGTCAAACTCCAGTCCTCGWGGGCCACCCTTCTCCATGTTAGAGGGTTTCCTGCTCAGCACACCTCATTCAGTGTTTCATTTAACTCTTTTGCAGAAGCCTGTTAATCATATATTTATGCAAATCAGGCGTGTTGGAGCAGGAAAACCTCTAAAGCGTGCAGTATAACGGCCATCAAGACTGGGGTTTATCACCACTGCTCTATAGCTTTACTGAGAAATATCAACATAAAAACAAGAGTTTCTGAAAGTGGTGAATGTCACCGTAGTAGCTGAAAATCTGGAAAACATGAGCTGAATATAATTCTGATTAGTTCAGGTCTAATGACTAAGACTGGACAGAGTTCACTGCAGGAGTCTGTTTATGGTGAAGACATAATAAAAGACCACAGTGACGTCTGCTGGACAAACCTGGAGCTATCAACTTCAGCAGTTTGAAAGATTTTGAGTGTCGCACAGTGCAATTATAATGTAAATTATCATTTAAAACACTTTACTCATAATTCTTTTTTAAGCTGTAAGACTTGTAATCATAAAAATAAAGAAATATCATTAATGGTTCCTTCAAAAATACAGGTGCAAGCACATTTTATTTACAGTCAGAGAAATTCTCAAATTACAAGAAACTTGTCATCAGAAACTGAATCAGGATTTGCATAATGTGGAGTTAAATGCACTGGTTTGAATATTAATTTCACTAAATTTAAACTAAATGAAAAGTTTTGAATTTGAATTAATTTGCTTTGAAACTGTATTTTGTTCAGTTCAGTCCTCCTCTGTGAACAAAAGTAAAAAATAAAAAGTTTTCTGTGAATTAGTGCAAACATTTAGACTTTATTGTCACTTAGAACGAATAAATCAATWAGATTGTTTCCTGAATGATCTAACAGTGTTCTCAACATAATGATGAGGTTTCAGGTTAAATATYTGTGTCAGACTTACTGGTACATTTCAAGCTGGTTGTAGTTTATTGTTTTCACTTTGATGACAGTTTTCTGTTGGAGTTGAAGTCCTTCAGGTCATATTTTAAGATGATTTAAATCAATGTGATGCTAATGAAGGAAATACTTTTGGCAGGACCTGATTTTGGATCAGACRATAGAGAAGGTGTCGTTCTGCGCACCAGACAGGAACTTTGAGAGGGCGTTCTCCTACATCTGCAGAGACGGCACCACTCGACGCTGGATCTGTCACTGTTTTATGGCCATCAAAGACTCAGTAAGAACTCACAATACTGTAGCTGATATTTGTTTTACTGTTTTATTTATATAAACCAGACTCTCACTTTTACTAAACTGATGTTTCAGTTACCAAACCTTAAATTTCCAGAAAAATCCTCTCTTCTTGATTTATTTTTAGCTAATTTTCCATATAAATATTCAAATATCGTAATATGTTCAAAATACACAAGACACCACTGCTATAGGCGGTGGTGGGCACCAGTCCCCTGAAGCTCAAAAGTGCTAATTGCAGACCTGAGTTTCTCATTTGCGCCTTAGGTGTTTTACTAATTTTTTCTACTGATGTGTGGATTTACACTTTCTAATTTTAAAATTGAGTCGCATTAAAACAAACTTTTCACTGAGTGTTTATAGTTTTATCACTGCCCACCGCTGGCTGTACGCACTGTCAGATGAGACAAACTTCATTAAGATGTAGGTATCACCCCCAATATAAATCAAGATTATGATTTTAATCAAGATTATACCTCTAGGTTTGAAACAGCCCACAGTTATCAAAACAACTCAACCATTGAAATACACACAGAAAACACAAAAAGTCGTAGTTTTATTTTGGCCAGTTAAAAACTAACTGACCTTTATGAGAGGATAATATTAAATGATTAACAAGTGCTTACAATGGTTTGAACAATAAATGAGCTCTCAATATAACAATTAATTTCTACTTTCAAGCAGTTGAACTAATTAATTAAGCAGTTTGTCTAACACTTAACTAAGCAAAAGCAAGTTATTTATGTACACTTGGGGTTCTGAGTGTGTGTCAGTGGTTGTATGTGTGTGTGTGTATGTATATGTGTGTGTGTGTGTATGTATGTA
>NW_013952862.1:286339-287678 GCF_001266775.1 Austrofundulus limnaeus | reverse complement strand
GTGTGTGTGTGTGTGTGTGTGTGTGTGTGTGTTCTGTATGAAAGCCCAACATCAGTAAATGACACGAACATTTACGAACAAGAGAAACTCAGTTCTCAGACATTAGATCAACATCCTAATGAACTAATGATAAATTATGAACACTGCCTAGACTATTAAAATGACTGAGTAATGCTTATTAAAAACAGAAGAAATTAAAAGATAAAATATAAACATTAATTAAGATATATATATTCTGTTACCACTAACTCATAAATTTCTAAACATGTTCAAAACAAATGCAAATTATTATAAGCTAAATTAGAGAGCCCTTTAAAAATAAAGTCAAAAATCAAACATATTAAAGGGTTTAAGCATTTGAACATGTTGAAGGAAAACAAAAACAGAAGTGTTGTTTCACTTTGTTTGCTTTATCAACAAAGAGCAAATGTCTTGGGAACATGTTTGGTTCTCAGAGGAGAGGAAAGGCAAAGCTTTTATTATTTTATAGCTGTCAGCAGGAGCTGAAACTGTTTGAGCCCAGGTGGTCAAAGGTCAACCAGAACCAGTGGTGAAGTGAGGTGAGGGGGTTTACACTACACTGAAGAGATATGAAGCGTTTCTGTGAGCAGCTGTCCAGCCTGATCTGTGGCTCTTTCATTGGACAAGCTTATCTGTCTTTGATGAACAGGCTCTGAAATACTTTTAGGATGTTTTAAACTGGTTTTTATTACCAAACAGGTTCCTCTTTGCACATTTCAAGTAAAGGGTAGAAATAAGCCCTGGTTCTCTGCTGAGCTGTCTAATCTGCTAAAAGATTGAGATAATGTTTGAGCTAAGGTCAGGCAGTCTGAACCCCAGAGTGATTGGCCGGTTTTCAAACTGAGAAATTCTTTCACTTCCTTTGTTAAAAAGACAAAATCCCAGTTTTATGTTGATAAAATTAATCAAAATTTAAATGATCCCAATTTTTTTAGAGTGATTTAAATTCTCTTTTGGAGATGAAATTACACACAAATTATCAACTTGTATTGTCAAGGATGCACAAAACATTACTGACAAAGTAGCTATTCCTAACTGTTTCCAGGAACATTTAAAGAGTAACTTACCTCAAAATTAACTTTTTTTAGCTGATAAACTSTCTAGAATGTGTCTAAAATGTTATATAGTACTGTTTCTGTGCTAATTTTGATGTTTTTGTGTGTATTTGTTCAAATCTGTAATATTTGGTCTAAAAACGTGTTTTTGCTGCTCATATGGGTAGAGCAGTGGTACTGCAGGCTAATTTGCATATTGGGGGGTGAAAATCCTCCACCTCAGACATTCAGAGATGTAACTATCTGCATCGCTGTGGTCACTC
>NW_013952862.1:283373-285682 GCF_001266775.1 Austrofundulus limnaeus | reverse complement strand
GTACCAGAAACGCCCCTGGGATGTGTCTTTAAGCCAAACTTCCTCATCACAGAGCACCCCTCCCCACCCCACAAACACCACCGAACGGGATGGGACAGAAGCAGAAGGAGGTTCTTAAAGAGACAGAGGCCAATTTCAAGGCATTTAGAAGAGGAAGTGATGAGAAGATAAGTTTATTTTCTATTTAAACATAAAAACAGCATTTTAATAACAACTAAATGTAATGTTAAAATATAAATAATGTTCGTTACCCTTTACCTGTTCAGATCTAATACCAGTTAATAATGACATGTGAATGTTGGAGTGAGCCATACAAAACCATTCAGACACAGCTGTGTGGACTGATTAGCTTTTGTTTTAATTTGTCTCTGACAGGCATCAGGTAAACAGTGAGTAAAAACCAGGAACACACATGAAGTACCAGCTTTCTTCACATCCTGACTCCACCTCATGACATACGTTAAAGGGCCAGGCTGCTCCTAAATGGAGTCAAGATGTCAGACATCATCCCTCACACTAATGTTTGATCACGGTTCTTATGTGTTGTTTTTAAATCWGACATGTATCTGACTAAAAGCCTCCTGAGTCTGTGAGACCCTGATCCAGAGCCCCACAGCCCAGTCTGCACATAAAATCATCAATTAAGTCAGAGATTACCACATTATAGAAATATATTACTGTCCACCTAAAACAGACTATACAATGTGTAGTGTCTTTATAAATCAGTAGTAAACAACCCCAATAAATTTCTTCAGTAACATAGATACTTTATTATGGTATAGTATTTAAATGTATGCCTGAGAAACATAATATTGCCCCTTTAATTTCTTCAGGATCTTTGTTTGAATTGTTGCTTCCACAGAAGTTAAATGTGCATGATTTCCCTCAAGCCGGTGACAGTAGGACTTTATTCATTAGATCTGTGACTTTTAACATGTTTGGATTTTATAGTTAGTGTGTAGTTTTGAGTGTTTACTCTTCATTTTAACCAGTTTTAGTGTTTTAAATCAAAACAATGAGGCAGTTCTTTTTAAACAAGGAGAAGTACGGAGGTCTGCAGAGGCAGAACAACATGTCTTATTTCTCTCCCCTCTTTTTTACAGTTAGAAAAAATTAATATTTTATCTCTGGATGTTTTTTTTTCCATGAGAAGTGCAGTTCTACAGCAACTTTTCACCATTTTTACTGTTTTCCACATAGAGGAACTCATCCTATTTTCCCCCAAACCAAYATGTCAGCCTCCATCTACAACATGGTCACGTGACAAAGTACCCAGCTGTTTGACTTTGAGATTTTTTTCATCTCTTTCATAGGGATTAAAATAATCTAAATGAACAAAGAAGATTCCCTGCTGTTTGTGTTGTTAGCCACTGTAACAAAGCTCTGTTTACATGCAGACTTCACTTCCTGTTACTTCACATGCAAACATCTTAACAACTGGTCATCTCACTGGTGTGAAATTGCTTTTGCAATATGTTATCCATCTTATCTTTCCAAAAGTGCGTTCATATTTATCACAAAAATTAGATGTCACAGGTACTTTAAGCAGCAAAAAAATACTTTGACTGAAAATGTGTCTACACGTAGAGGTTACCCAAGCATCGCCCTCCTCCACCTCCCAGTAACACACACTCATCTTCCTGCACGTCTGCTGACTTCTGCCTTCAGCCATTATGGCCTGTGCTGTCAGGACATCGTTTTAATGCAGGTCCCAAAGGTCYAAATAGAACCTCTTTGAGTTATTTTCCTGGTTAAATGCAAGAACAATGTCAATGTTTAAGAGAATGGTTCAGGTCACTTTGTTAAAGAAATATGAAATAATATAATGTGTGAACATACGAAATGATGCTAAGTTAGGTGCAGATATAAGATTTATTTCTTCTTTCAGTCGCCTTTCATTTTATTTGTGATTTGTGTTTTTTTATTGTGCATAGATTTTGTTGCTTTTAAAGAAATGAAATGAGTAAAGAAATAAAATAGAAATACTACTACTTATTCCTCATGCTGACCTGAAGCCTTAGTTTGAAAACTTAACACCTTGTGGGTCATTTTGACCCAAGGGCAGCAGGAGAGTTAATGAGCTAAACATTATACACTGTAAAATGTTTTATTTTTACTCAGTGTAATGATATGATCAGACAATACTTTTTCACAGGGTTCCCACGGTCCTTGAAATCTTTGAAAATTTGTGAATTTGAAGAAATGATTTCAAGGCCCTGGAAAGTTTGTGAAAACAGCCAAAAAATACACTTGTCTTTGAAAGTCCTTGAATGTTTTTTGGGGATTGAAGTTCTCTATTCCCATGACTG
>NW_013952862.1:281707-282763 GCF_001266775.1 Austrofundulus limnaeus | reverse complement strand
TTTGGCAGGACTGTAGAATGTTTTTTGTGGATTGAAATTCTTTATTCACACAACTGATTTTCATTATTAATAATAATAATAATAATAATTAAATAAATAAAAAACTTATATTTGTTGCGGTGGATAACTCAGGATTACAATAAACTGACGTGGCTTTCAACAAATAACATGAGTCATAGTTTTAGCCAATCAGAGCAGAGCAGGGCGGGTCATTCTTTCTGACCCCAGGTGAAGCTCCACAGCTCCTCCTGGACCTGTTCACCTCCCCTCCTCCCAAACTGAGCTGCTGAACCTCTAATATAATTTCCTGTCCATGTATTGTAGATATGAATGTAGGGTAAACATTTAATTCACTTTCTTTCATTGGTTCTGATTCAACAGCTTCTATGTTGTTCAGTTTTTTATTGAATTTACATGACATTAAACCTGTTTATTGGTAACACTCTGCAGTAGCAGGAGGTAATTGTCGTCACACGTGGTTCTTGAATTTGAGGAAATTGGTACTGGAAAGTCCTTGAATTTGATGTTGGCCAAGGTGCGGGAACCCTGTTTTCAACTGGACCCATGAATTTTCTGTGTTTGTCTCATTTTAGGGCGAGCGACTAAGTCACGCTGTCGGTTGTGCGTTTGCTGCGTGTCTGGAGCGAAAACAGAAACGTGAAAAGGAGTGTGGTGTCACGGCAACCTTTGATGCTAACAGAACCACTTTCACTCGCGAGGGCTCGTTTCGTGTTACCACAGCAACAGAGGCAGCAGAGCGAGAAGAGGTCATGAGACAGATTCAGGATACCAAAAAGGGTCTGTATCTGTAACTCAAACTAACATTTAGATCAGTTAATGAAGATAATTTCAGCTCAAATGTTTTAAGATGAAGAGTTAAAGTTTATTGTGGATGGTTGTAGGTTGGTCATATTTAGTTTGTTTTGAAAAATATTTATCACCTTTTGAATATTATCTTAGTTTTTCTTTCTAAGAAACCTGTGAGTGTATTGTCCCCTCATTGCTGCCCTCTGTGTGTGTGTGTGTGTGTGTGTGTGTGTGTGTGTGTGTGTGTGT
>NW_013952862.1:279570-280777 GCF_001266775.1 Austrofundulus limnaeus | reverse complement strand
ATATATATACTGTATATAAATAAAATTCATTATCTTTGCTATTATTATTTCATTTTTTATTTTTGACAAATATTAACTCATTCTGTTCCAAAAAAAACCTGGGACGGGACAAACTTCTTTTGATTAAATTAACAGTACAGTCTGAATTCAGCAGCAGCTATAGATTATGGTAGAAATTAAATAAAAAGTTGAAAATAAAACTTTAATCATCAAGTGAATACTACAGGTATTATGGTTAAAATTATTTCCTGCTGTCATACTGATCCTGATGGAAAAACTACTCCCTTAAGCCCACTTTAAATTCTCTGACCAGACATTTCAGGTGAACATGAACTCTACTTCATGCCTCACCAAAAATACTACGGTAATTATCTGCCAATAAACCATTACAACCTCACTACAAACGCTTTGTTCATGCTCTAAATAAATGTGGATCTATGACTCACTAACATATACCCGGGAGGCTAAAAGAAAATAAATATTGCTGCTGAGTTTAATATATTTGTTTAGTTTTCCTTCCTTTTCATTGTTTGAATGTCACTCTTACAGTCCCTGAGGTGGAAGGAGAAGGTGACAGCATCAGTGCACTGTGTACTCAGATCACCACAGCTTTCAGTGGGCCCTCAGAGGACCCCTTCTCTTCAGCTCCAATGCCCAGACCAGCGTCTTCTCCACAGTCTCCTGTGGCTCCAGGTAACTCCTCCAAACCCCATCTAACATCWAACATAGTCAGAACATCCTCACATTGTTCTGTGTGTGATAGGAACAGCTCTGTGTGGCATTTACTAGCTGCCAGGCAGGGATGAAAGTACTTTTCAATTCTTGCTGGTAATATGACAAAAAACATCATTGGCTGACACAGTGCGAGCGTTGTTTTTTAAACTGTATGTATATGTATATGTGTAGATGTGTATATGTAAATATGTATGTATATATGTAAATGTTGTATTCCTAACCTCTTGAGAACCTAAAAAAAAAACTATAAAACAAACTGTTTATAAACAGATTAAGGGAAGTAAGCAGATCTATTCTGACACAATTCAGCCATGACTGGCTCTGAATGATAGCTTTATAGCAGACGGCCTCTCTCCTCTCTTCCTGGACCTACCGTGTTTATTCAAGTATAATACGTAAAATTAAATCCATAAAATCATCCATAAAGTTGGGGGGTAGTACTATACTTGGATAAATATTTTTACTTATGTAT
>NW_013952862.1:271440-274082 GCF_001266775.1 Austrofundulus limnaeus | reverse complement strand
GTATTATACATGAGATCGTATTATACATGAGATCGTATTATACATGAGATCATGCTATACATGAGATCATACTATACACGAATAAATACGGTACCTAAATTTAATTATGACAACATAATGGTTTATACATGGCATAAAAATATCTAAATTTAAATCGGGCAGTAATCTTTATTTATACACTTTGGCTGATTTCCCTGCAGATTTGGCTGCGTATAAAATACAAACTGTATCCCTGCTATAACTAAGTTGTTAGCTTAACGGAGCATGCAGATAATTTCTAACACATTGTGTATTTCAGACATTCTGTTGACTCTTGAGTCTGCCTGTTACCTGCATGGCTCCTTGCATGTGTCTGTGTAAAGTTGAGACTTCTGATGTGTAAGCTCGTACTAGTTGATGTTTTTTATTTGCTTTAGTGAATGGCTCAATGCCTGCCTTCTCTGTTGCTGCTGCTAACCCCCCAGTCCTGCCCCCTGCTGTGCCTGCACGAGATACTAACCCCTGGGCTAAGAACCCAGGAGGGGTCCCACCCATGGCACAGTCAGGTAAGTAGCTCCTCATCTGAAGACACTGATCATATTTTTATTTTCATCTGGCCAGTCTGATCACAGGTGAAGCAATAAATACAATTAAGTGTGTTCTGAAAACACAAAGATGCCTTCAGCTGTGTGCTTAGCAGTTTGAACACAGATGTGTTCTGGGTTACATGAATGAACCTAACCTGATTCCCAAAGACTAGAATTTCCACCCAGATACAGAAACACCCGAGAACATGGCCGATGATGTAAAAAAGGAACGAGATGGAAGTAGGAGGGTATAAAAGTGCAGGTCATAAATTAGATATCATGAAAAGGTTGATTTGTTTCAGTAATTCCAGTCAAAAAGTGAAACGTGTAATGTTTATTTCTTTTAATTTTGATGATTATTACAGACAACTAATGTAAAACACCAAATTCAGYATCTCAGAAAATTAGAATATTAAGATCAATACAAGACAAGATTTTGAAACGAGTGAAGGAGTGTGACCTACTGAAAAGTACGAACATGTAAAATACGAACGTGTAAAGTACAACCATATAAAGTACGAACATGTAAAGTGTGAACGTGTAAAGTACGAACATGAAAAGTACGAGCATGTAAAGAGCRAACATGTAAAGAGCGAACATGTAAAGAGCGAACATGTAAAGTACGAGCGTGTCAAGTACGAGCGTGTCAAGTACGARCRTGTCAAGTACGAGAGTGTAAAGTACGAGCTTGTCAAGTACGAGCATGTAAAGAGCAAACATGTAAAGTACGGGCATGTAAAGAGCGAACATGTAAAGAGCGAACATGTAAAGAGCGAACATGTAAAGTACGAGCGTGTAAAGTACGAGCGTGTAAAGAGCAAACATGTAAAGAGCGAACATGTAACGTGCGAACATGTAACGTGCGAGCGTGTAAAGTACGAACGTGTAATTTGCAAACGTGTAAAGTGCAAGCATGTACAGTACGAACATGTAAAGTACGAGCGTTTAAAGTACTAGAGTGTAAAGTACGAGCATGTAAAGTACGAACATGTAAAGTGCGAACATGTAAAGTGAGCGTTTAAAGTACTAGAGTGTAAAGTACGAGCATGTAAAGTATGAGCATGTAAACTGTGAACATGTAAAGTACGAACATGTAAAGTACGAACATGTAAAGTATTAGCGTGTAAAGTGCAAGCATGTACAGTACGAGCATGTACAGTACGAGCATGTAAAGCACGAACATGTAAAGCACGAACATGTAAAGCGCGAGCATGTAAAGTACGAGCATGTAAAGTACGAGCATGTAAAGTACGAACGTGTAAAGTATGAGCGTGTAAAATATGAACGTGTAATTTGCGAATGTGTAAAGTACGAACATGTAAAGTGTGAACGTGTAAAGTACGAGCGTGTAAAGCACAAACATGTGAAGAGTGAACATGTAAAGTACGAACATGTAAAGTACGAACATGTAAAGTGTGAACGTGTAAAGTGGGAACATGAAAAGGTTAAAAAAAACGTATGTGAATGTTTCCATATCAGGTTTTCAAAAATTTTCACTTATTAAATGTTATACATAATTTTTCACTGCAAAAAACTGTTAGAACATCAAATGAGATGAGCTGATTGAATTAATTACAGTATTTTAAAAGTAATATACAAGTTGTCTGTAATGTTACTATGCAGTTAGTACTTGTGTACCCAGGTACTGTATGTCAGTGTGATTTCATGTTGCTGAGAATAAATTGAAGCTGAAAGCTCACAATTTGAACATTTACCATAATTTAAACTAATTGATCGACCATATTGCAAATTATTGCAGGTTAAATAAACAACCATTATATTTCCAATTGTTAATGACCACTAAAAATATTATTTTATTTAGCTTCTGCCTTATATATACAGTATGTATCTTTTTTTTTTTTTGTGCTGATAAGCCTGAGTGGTCTGTTGACTGACCTTTGTATTTGTTCAAATAATTGTTATGGGCAGGTTACAATATAAAAATGTTTGTTATAATCATGTCTTGTGATTATTTGACAGGAGTTTTACTTTTAAACTGTAAGTGTATTTTATTTAGTTATGTTAGTTTGATTATTATTGATTATTTAGTTATGTTAGTTTGATTATTATTGATTA
>NW_013952862.1:269224-271264 GCF_001266775.1 Austrofundulus limnaeus | reverse complement strand
GATCCATACATTGGTAATGTCTGACTGGGCCTCGTGTCACTTTAAGTTCAGTAAACTGGGCCCTGAGGTCAGAAAGGTTAAGAAGGCCTGATTAGACTGAGCTCAGAGTGAATGGGTCAGTGGACCTGCTACAGCACAGCCTGGTCATGTCCACTGTGGGTTTTTAGTTAAAGAAAAAACGTTTCTGTTATCACCACAAACAAGTTTCAGGCTCAGGATTTTTAAATAGTTGTACACTTTGATTGCTGCATGACAGATTTGTGAGTGTGTAACATAAATTAGATGTGAAGTGTAATGATTGTTTCCTTTGTTCCAGCAGGAAGTGTGTGGCAGTCAGCTGCTGCAGTCGTAGCCCCGCCCCCCTCATCTTCTCCAGTCCTGAGCTCTCACAAACGCACAGCGTCAGAAGCAGACCGCTGGTTGGAGGAAGTCTCTAAATCAGTGCGAGCTCCTCAGCCCACCCTTCCCCAGGTGGCCTTCGTGCCTTCTGGAACCCCTGTCCCCCCCGTTGTGCCCCTGCTGCCCCCTCGCCAGCCTGCCTTCAGCACTCAGGCTCAGTGTTCGTACCCCGTGTCCAACGGGCTTCCGTTCCCTCAGCCCAGTGTCCCCGTGTTCGGCATCACTCCGTCACAGATGGTGGCGAATGTGTTCGGCTCGGCCAGCCACGCCCCATCGTTCCCAGYTGCAGCCCCCACAGCCCCGCAGCACAGTCCAGTCCCCCCGTTTAGAACCCCGCCACAGTCCACAGAGCTGCACTGTGCTCCCGTCCAGCCCCCCAACGGCAGCGCCAGCTTTAACGACAGCTGGGCCGCCCACCCTTCCCCCTCGGCCCAGCCCGCACCGTCGCAGCAACAAGATGCTTTCGAGGCCCAGTGGGCCGCCCTGGAGAGCCGCTCACACCAACGCACCACACCTTCACCAACAAACCCCTTCTCCACGGAGCTGCAGAAGACCTTTGAGATCCAGCTCTGAGCTCTGTGCAGGCAGAGCTGACAGAGGACAGTCCTGCTCTCCTCCTGGCTCAGAATGTTGTACTGCCGCGCTACAACAACACAACAACACAACCATGTGACACACAGGTGGCTGTTACAGGGCTGCAGCTCCTCAGGCATTTCATTTGCACTCTTTCTATTCTTTTCTTCAAGCTGAGCAAAACCTTCTCATTATGACCCTGTGGAGCCCCCAGCCAGCAGATTAAAGACCACTCAGCACCAGATCTGACGTTCTCCTTAACAACGCCTCAGCCTGGASGATAAAACCAGACAAATGCCAAAAGGTTTATTTTTTATGCATTGAGTATATTTTAAATAGCTTTGGAGTTTAACAGAAGAGTTGTAAGTAATCTTGCCAAAGGCACAGGCTATCTATGATGCAACTAGTTTATGTAAACAAGAAATGATCATCTATATATATACAAATACTGTACACACAACTCAGCAGTGCTAATTGATGTAAAGAGATTTTTGTGAAGGGACAGCTGCTTTATGTGTGTAGTTTTTTTAATTTTGTTGTTTTTCCTGCTCTGTTGCATCCTGTGATTGGATGTTAAAACAAATGGACCTTAACTAGGGTCTCATTGCAACAACAATCAGTCTGGACCTAGACGTGGTGGTGGTGCCTCTTTCACCTGTACTAAGTTCTTACTAGGTTTACTACAAATCAAAATGAAATATTTTATTTTGTTTCTGTCCTTTTTGTTTTATATTAATGTTATTTAACACATTTGGATGCAACAATCAAGTTTCAGAGCCTCGTGGGAATTAAAGTTTTTTTAGTTTTTTTATTTTGCACAAGCACTAAAGTAGATAATTTGAGGCCACAGGTGACTGTGACCAGCACGGCCCAGTCACTGCTGGTCTGTTCACCTACAGGGAGATCAGTTGTTTTCATGTCTCTGTCATCTTTTTATTTTTCTTTTAAATCAAACCTGTGAATATGATTTCTGCTCTATTTTTTCATTTTGTAATTATTTCATTTTTCAATCCAGTTCACTGGACAAATACTGAAGCTAATAGATTGAATAAATTTATGGTGTTAAAA
>NW_013952862.1:267260-268793 GCF_001266775.1 Austrofundulus limnaeus | reverse complement strand
ATATATGTGTGTGTAATATGCTTATATATAAATTCACTCAAACGTTTAGTTTGAGGATGCAGGCTGCTCTGCTGTCCAGCAGGGGGCGGCAGACTGGGAGCTGTAAAACCTGAGTTATGTTTAATAAATTGCAGAACTTTTATTTTTTTTAATGTTCATCAAATTTGAAGCAGAGAGGACTGACTGATGAAACCTGTCAGTCTGCCTGCTGGTATTAATTATATTAATCATTAAGAGCCAAGCTGGGCAGCTGTGGCAGAGGGGTTAGGGGAGTCCTGGAACTGAAAAGGTCGCTGGGTCGATCCCCCGTCCAGCCGTCTCAGTCGATGTGTCCTTGGGCAAAACACTTCACCCAACTTGCCTACTGATGGTGGTCAGAGGGTCCGGTGGCACTGGTGTATGGCAGCCCCACCTCTGTCAGTGTGCCCCAGGGCAGCTGTGGCTACAATCGTAGCTTACCACCATCATTGTGTGAATGTCTGTAAATGTGAAGAGCTTTGGGGTCTGGAGGGACTTGATAAAGTGATCTATAATTCAGTCCATTACCACAGGAAAATATAATCGATTAATGTTTTTCTGATGATTAATTGCACAAGATACAATTTTGCCCAACCCTAATTAAGACAAATACAAAAAATGTATTTTTTTTTAGAAATGCTGACCAACTGAAAAGAATGAGCTCAATAGTTTGGTCTCCCTTTGTCTGGATAACTGCAGCAGTGCAGCGTGTCATGGAGTTGATCAGTCTGGCACTGCTCCGGTGGTTTCTCTGTGGCCTTCAGGTCTTCTGAATAAACCATTTTGTACTCAGAAATGTCTCACAAATGGCCATGGCAAAGCCTAGTTATCTAGGTCACAGGTCAGCTGGGCAAACGCTGAGGCTGCTGTGAAAATGCCAAATTCAACAAGCTCAAAAAACAAACAGCTTAGATATTTATGAAAATTCTCATCTACGATCCTAAAGGAAAGTTAACACAAATCAGTTTAGAGTAAATACATCAGGGCTGAATGACGGCGTAAATTTACCTGTTTAATTTGTGCAATTAGAATGGCGTTTCCATAGCAGCCTCAGCTTTTTCCTGATAGATGTGTTAACTACGAAATTAATAATATTGTTGGGTCTGGTGTATCACATCTTCCACTTCACAATACCCCATAGACACATGACAGTGTACCATCTGCTGACCATGTCCATCCCTTTATGACCACAGTGTACCATCTTCTGACCATGTCCATCTCTTTATGACCACAGTGTACCATCTTCTGACCGTATCCATCCATTTATGACCACAACCATCTTCTGACCATGTTCATCCCTTTATGACCACAGTGTACCATCTTCTGACCATGTCCATCTCTTTATGACCACAGTGTACCATCTTCTGACCGTATCCATCCATTTATGATCACAGTGTACCTTCTGACCATGTCCATCTCTTTATGACCACAGTGTACCTTCTGACCATGTCCATCCCTTTATGACCACAGTGTACCTTCTGACCATGTCCATCTCTTTATGACCACAGTGTACCT
>NW_013952862.1:265468-267131 GCF_001266775.1 Austrofundulus limnaeus | reverse complement strand
CTGACCATGTCCATCCCTTTATGACCACAGTGTGCCATCTTCTGACCATGTCCATCCCTTTATGACCACAGTGTTCCATCTTCTGATGGCTACTTCCAGCAGGATAATGCTCCATATCATAAAGCGCGAGTCATCTCAGACTGGTTTCTTGAACACAACAATGAGTTCACTAGACTGGAATTGCTCCACAGTCTCCAGATCTCAGTCCAACCTTGGGGATGTGGTGGAACAGGAGATTCACATCATGGATGTGCAGCTGACAGATCTGAAGCAACTGTGTGATGCTATCATGTCAAAATGGACCAGACTCTGAGGAATGGTTCCAGTACCTTGCTGAATCTATGCCATGAAGGATTAAAGCAGTTCTGAAGGCAACAGGGGGTCCAAAAACCAAAATCTTTAGCATAATTAACAATTGCCATAAACTCCTGTGGTGGCTGTGAATCAAATGGCAGATAAACAGAGGCTGCAATGATTGRTGTGGATCTGACTGAATGTCTAACTGCACTGCTACAGCACCTGTTAGGTGGGGCAGTATGTCATGCCTCTTGTCAGGACTACTCTGGGTCTGCAGCTGCTCACATYATAAAGTGTGCCCCCAGGAAATACCAGGCCTTGTACCAGAGGCTTGACCATCCAAGGTTCCTGGATAAAGGCTACGTCTGTGTGCATCCTGGTAGGGCAGGTACACAACAGTGGCATCTTTACATGATGCAAGTTGTTCTGTATGAATTCCATCATAACTAAAACCACAGAGATTTAGTTTACTACTGGTTTACTTTTAATACAATCACACTTTCAGAGACATGGCTCRATGATGAAAATATAAATAAATTTCATGTTGAAGGGTATAAAATATACAAACAGAAGCAATAAAAGAGGTGATGAAGTCACTATACATATTTATAATGGAGCTCTGTATAAAAAGAATTGTGTGCAAAGAAATATTGTTGACAAAACATTGGATGACTAAAGGGTTGAAATGGTTGTAAAAATAAATTATTCCTTGTATTCATGCTTCTTGAAATACTGTATTAAGTGGGTATGGATTATAAGAAAGCATAAGAAGGAAAATTACAGTGATTTATTAAACAAAAGTAATGGTGATGTGAAAGCAACATGGGGAGTGATGAATAGTGTTCTGAAAAACCATAAAGTAAATTCAGGTATTCCACAGTACTTTATAAAAGATGCCAATGAAATCCATGATCAGAATGAATTTAAAAATGGATTTAATCATTATTTTGTGAATGTTGGCACAAGTCCTGCAGCTAAAATACCAAAAGTAGATAATAATGTGAGTCATACAGTTACATCTTGTGCAACAGTATTTTTCTTGACGAACTGACAAAGAAATGCTAAATATTGTAAAAAAAAAAAAAAAAATTAAAATCTTGCCGACAAAAGATCAAAAGACTGGGTTGACATGGATCTGATGTTTGTAAAGGATCTAATGTTATTGAACCATTTACATATATTTATCATTTTTAGCTATTTGGTTATAATAGAACCTCCATCAAAAACAATTAAAAGTAAAAAAAATTAACATGTTTCGTTTAGAATGGAAAAAAAAGATAACAAATCTAGTTCCTCTAAACAAGGACAACCAGCCATAAAACAATGTTCTAAAAAAGGATGTAAGTTCTCAGGAGGTCATATACAT
>NW_013952862.1:255922-259057 GCF_001266775.1 Austrofundulus limnaeus | reverse complement strand
GGATTGCATGTATTCAGTATATTTAATATTTCCTCCAAAGGCCACACACAGATATCTGCCCTTTAGTCCAACTTTATGCACAGTTTTTTTAACTTTGTTTCTTTTGAATATTTCTGATTTTCTGATATTCTGAAACTTAGACATCCTGGAGATTCCCTGACAGATGCTGTTGGCCAATCAGCAGTGAGATCCTGTTTTTAGTGAATTATTCCTTTAACTGGAGAGGTTTCTGAAAGCCTTCCCCTCTGGAGGCTGATCCTGCTGCAGACAGGATCCTGGTGCAACTAAAACTCTGCGTGTAGTCTCCTCAGAGCTGATCTCCTGCAGACATCATCAACTGGTGAGTTTTTTAATCTGTCTTTTCTAATCTCTCCAAATAATCTGCTGCTGATCAAATCACATGATGGTAATCTCCACATTTCTAGTTTTTCTGTTCTAACTAGATTACTGATTTAAACTAGCTTATCTGTTTTATCAGTTTAGTCTTTTTAGTGAAATACACTTTAAAGCAGAGGTGCCCAAAGTGGGGCCCGTGGGCCAAATTTGGCCCACCAAGCCATTTGATTTGGCCCACTAKCAGTTATCCTGGTTACCAGATTGTAATCTCCTGTTTTATGTAGAAATATTATATTTACACTTCATCTTTTCAACCATTGGTCCAACTACAGGTACAAGGAGCTGTCATGCAGATAGTTTTAACTCGTGGTGCTCAC
Source organism: Austrofundulus limnaeus (assembly GCF_001266775.1). Taxonomy (NCBI): domain Eukaryota; kingdom Metazoa; phylum Chordata; class Actinopteri; order Cyprinodontiformes; family Rivulidae; genus Austrofundulus; species Austrofundulus limnaeus. The sequence goes on along the minus strand of NW_013952862.1, from coordinate 258,344 downwards.
TTTGTCTTTGAATAATGTTAAGATTAAACATAAAATACAGGCAACTTCAACAGACATTTATATTAGATCTAAGTGCACATCTAGATTTGCACACCTTATGACCACATGTACTCAAATTTTAAATTATGAAAAGTTTCATGAGCCTTTGCTGCCCGAGAAAAAATTGAATCTTCTCCATGTCCATGGGCTGAAAAAAAACACAAACAAAAAAATGTGGGCAACCGCACTGGCTGCTAGTTTAATCATAAAAAATACAACTTTTTTTTGAAGTATTTGCATTCTGTGTATTATATTGTTGAATTTGGCCCACCCCCCTCAGATTGATTTTAATTTTGGCCCTTTCAGAGAAAATGTTTGGGCACTCCTGCTTTAAAGTGTTACGTAATTCTAAAGCTTCATCGGCACATTGTGTTATAACACTATAGTCCTAATTGTGTAATCCAGGAACTTTATATCCAGTCTCATTATTACAGAAGTAGTTTTTCACTCTCTAGTTTCCATTTATAATTCTGCTTTCACCTTCCTTTTTCTGCTCTTCTGCTTTTGTTCTTATGGGACATGTATGGAAAGCCACATGGTCCAAAATCACTGCCCAGTAGTTTTACTTAGACCAGTTTCTGTGTGAGTTTATATCTGTTCCCCTCATAAAAACTCTTAAAGCACTGGACAAATGTGCAGAAAGTAATCCATAGTTGTACGTCTACGGCTTCCAGATGGCTACCACAAACAGCTGACCCTAAAAAATACAAAAAAAGGTGATCATTCAGTCAATATCCCASACAGAACCATAAAGTAACTCAGTACAAATACTTTGCTAGTGTACTTAAGTAGAAATTTTGGTTATCTGTACTTTACTTGAGTAATTATTTTATAGCTGACTTTTTACTTCTACTTCTTACATTTTTAAAAAGGTAAGAAATAGAAAGTCATTTCTCTGGATGCACCAATACAAACATTTCAGCCAATATCGATATTCAATATTAATATTGCTGTTTTGGCCAATAACTAATATTTAGAGATATTACACAAACACACAAATTATACATATATTTATACGCACAAACACACTTGTTTCTTTTTTCGATACCTTAAAAACCACTGGCATGGCTCTACTTCAGTTATTCCAGGCTGCAGCATAAATATCACTATCATCATCAAACAGATACCGCTTCCAAAACACAAAAAACTGTAAAAAGGAAAACATAATTAACACAACTAGACATAAATAAATCCAGTCTAAACTAACAATGGAAACATGTAGCATGAAGCATATGTGTACACACATGATACATGTGGATTTTATTTTGGGCTAAGCCCCCCYYGTCMTTAAAACTCAGTGACGGCCCTGTTAGTCACAGTTCTTTCATCCAACTCTCCTACAGCAGGTCAGTCTACATTCAGCTGCACACAGAAGAGACAGAGACCGGTCCGGTAAAAACAAAAGTCCTACTTAAATTCATTAAGTAAGAAACAAAACCCACACTTTGTTTCCTCACAGAATCATTTTTGTGTTTGCTTGTCTTTGCTGTGGTCACCATCCTATTAAAGACGATTTAAATACAAAAGTAATCAGTTGTRGATGTCAACCCAATCATTACTCTGAGTACTTCAATAAAACTAGTTAAATAGATGTACTGATTTCATTTGATAAAATATTTGGAAATATTGGCTCTGTGATGTTTTTAATGTGGCACATAAAAGTTCATTTATAATCAAAACTAACGTTTTTTTTTTTACCCAATCTGAGGGAAAACATGTCACGTACTAACTAATTTGAGACTGTTTGCATGATATTTAATGTTTGCATTTGCTTTATACTTTTATTTTTGTCAGTCACATCATATTATTGACTGCAGAGACGAAGAAATGCAGCAGATCCATCAAACTGGAAGAGTTTTCCTAAACAACACCAACAGAATGGTGAGTTGTACAGAAATCAGTTGCTTCAGGTTGTGTTGCTGTTTTTCTTTCACCACCTGCAGGAAAGTGTTGTGTGAGTGCTGACTTTCAATTTTACAGTGAATTTTACTGTTTATTTTTCTGGATGTTATTTGAAATCTCATTACTACTGAACACCATGTGTTGTGTTAATCATTCATCATTCAGAAGATGATTTTTGGTGTAAATTTTATCAGGCGTTTTATCAGTGTGCATTGCCAATGCAATGCACACTATTGTGATTCGTTTCCCATCCAAGTCATCTCAACTTTGCCATGCTTCTCCTCCTGCATTTGTCCTAGAGCTGCCGTTGTAATTTATATCTGTAAAGCCCCTGTGCCAAATGATGGCTATGCCTTTTGGTGCCTGTAMAACTCATAGTTTTTGAAATATTAATGTTTCATAGATTAATGACAGTCAATGGAGCCTTGCATTGGTCCAATACTGCCCCCTGCTGCATCTACACAATATGGTACTGCACCAT
>NW_013952862.1:253449-255069 GCF_001266775.1 Austrofundulus limnaeus | reverse complement strand
ATATTGATGTTTTATTGTTATACTGTCTTTATGTTGTCCTATTGCTGTAATATATTGCGCTTAAGTGTCAATAATTGCATTGGCAAGGTAAACTTTTTCTGTATACATACAATCCAATCCCTGGGATTGTCCTCTGCCACATCTCCTATAGTCTCATGATGAGCACTGTGGGCTTTCATGTGGGAGATGAGGATTCAAATCCAGCTACTGCAACTTTAACAAAAATCTCTGCAAACTTCATATTGTCACACAATTACCTTAATTACAAACACCTGCTGACGTGACCGGCTCAAGCTGGTATAGAAAACACATTTGAACTTGGTCAAAGTTCATTCTGAAAGTCCAATGCTCCTGCCTACATTGTCCTACAGCTGCTATTGTAATTTCTATCTGTAAAGGTCCTGTGCCAAATAATTGCTATGCCTTTTGGTACCTGTACAACTTGTAGTTTTTGAAATATTAATGTTTAAACTATATTCCAAATTTATATAATGGGAGTCAATGGGGCCTTGTAATGGTCAAATACTGCCCCCAGCTGTACTCAACTAGGTACTGCACCATAGTTTTTTAATATTTAATCTGAACAGTTCAGTGTTTACAATACTAATTTGATTGTATTTGGATGTTTTACTATATCAATGTCTTAATACTGCTCTATTGTTGTAATATTATGCAGTTTAGTGTCAATAATTGTATTGGCAATGTGGCCTCTTTCCGCACACATACAAACCAACCCCTGCCACCACTTTCTGCCAYAACGCCATTGGTTTAATGGTCWATGWCATGGACTTTCATGTGGGAGGTCAGGATTCGAAACCCGGCTAAYGCAACTTTAAGAAAAAATCTCTTTAAACTTCATATTGTCACACAATTACCTTAATTCTAAACACCTGCTGACGTGACAGGCACAACCTGGTATAGAAAACACATGTGAACTTGGTCAAAGTTCATTCTGCAAGTCCAATGCTGCAGGCAAAGCCCTGCTGCAATGACATGCTACATGGCAATGCACACTTGTTTTTACATCGTAAAAACCCATGTCTAGTTTGGTTTATCTTTGAACCTTAAAGAACATTTTAATAATAATAATAACTAAGAAGGATTTTAAATAGTATTTTCCTGGAGTAACCAACAGTTTTCTCTCCTCAGCAAATCATCACAAAGGAATACGAGCTGTTCGACTTCAGGAAGACTGAAGTTCCTCCTCTGCTGCTGATCCTGGACCGAAGCGACGACGCCATCACGCCGCTGCTCAACCAGGTGACCAATCACAKCTCTTCATTTATTTTAAACTAAAGGAAACCAGTTGTCATCACATTCAGTTTCTCACAGTAATGAGTTCTTTTTGAAATAATAACTGTGTCARTTAATTTAGAAATATTTATTTGTATGAGTTTTACTCTTGTTAGCAGAAATAMGTTCAGTTTTTTTATTTCTCTTGTAAGAATAAGAAGACAGACCGGTATCTGAGAGTGTTTTAATGAGATGTTGGTGTGTGTTGCAGTGGACGTACCAGGCGATGGTCCACGAGCTGCTGGGTCTGAACAACAACCGGATTGACCTGTCCAGAGTCCCGGGGATCAGTAAAGACCTGAGGGAGGTGGTGCTGTCTGCAGAGAA
>NW_013952862.1:250699-252351 GCF_001266775.1 Austrofundulus limnaeus | reverse complement strand
GTTTTGGACATCCTTCGTCGCGGTGCTGTGACGTATGAGGCCGACAAATTCGGTCTTCGGAGGACCCGGCCTGCCGTTTTGGACACAGCCATAGTGTTGGCGCTAACGCTAAAGCTAACAATCTAAACTGTTGTCCTCCATCCATATTTTCAGTTACAGTCTGAATCATTTCTACCTTCTCCTCTCTGTCAACGCTCTCTGGTTTCATTTAAGAGTCGATCATCAGATATTGTCCAAGATTAACCTTCAGGGTGGATATAGCTCACTAGCAGCCTCGCGCCGAGGACCTATCCATGTCATCGTTTACCCAGAATGCTTTGCGTGCAAATAAAATGATCCCGTCCGTGTTAAAATATATTCTTAAATTTTTGGTTTAAAAATGATAAAACTAAACAGCCCACAGAATTTTTACAGTCTTTATTTTACAGTTAAAATATATGTATATGAAATAAAGTCTAATGTTACAACTAATCGGGGATCCCTTTAAATTTAACTTACTGAAACACACATGAACCCTGTTATTTTGCTTATTGTTCAAACARGAAACCTACTCGGACATGTTTAATAAAATAACTCGCCTTTTGTTTTCCTTTCTCAATATTAGAACTTGTATCTGAATTTCGGGGAGATCGGCACCAACATAAAGAACCTGATGGAGGATTTTCAGAAAAAGAAGCCGAAAGGGCAACAGAAGCTGGAGTCCATCGCTGACATGAAGGTTTGGGGTCAATCTGGGAGCGGTGACATCATCTTCAGTCCTAAACAACGTTTACGGTGTTTGACTGCCCGCTGTCGTCCCTGCAGGCGTTTGTAGACAACTACCCTCAGTTTAAGAAGATGTCGGGCACCGTGTCCAAACACGTGACGGTGGTGGGGGAGCTGTCCCGGCTGGTGTCGGAGCGGCAGCTCATGGAGGTGTCGGAGGTGGAGCAGGACCTGGCCTGTCAGAACGACCACTCCAACGCTCAGCAGGTTGGCTCTTTCATATCGCCAAGGCTGATTTTACTTCTTAAATACGTGTTTTGCTTTAAAGAGCAGCAGTGAACAGAAAAGAAGCTTTAAAAAAAATACGTAAACCTGTCAGGAGCTACAAGAAACCGGTGTGGTGTTTTCTCAGAATGTCCGACGGCTGCTGCAGAACCCTCGCGTTACGGAGCTGGACGCCGTCCGTCTCGTCATGCTCTACGCTTTGAGATACGAACGCCACAGCAGCAGCATCCTCCCGTCGTTGATGGACGAGCTGAGCAGGAAAGGAGTGTCTGAACGATACCGAAGGGTACAATTTATCTTTAACCGCTTTAGAAAGTCCAATGAAGTTTAAAGGGGAGGTTTTTATTTATTTTGCAGGCACATAGTTCAGTTCTATACCACAATCATGTTGCCTTCAGTTGTTGCAAAAACGCTGTATATATCAAAAATAAAATTGACTTTGCATCACTGCCTATCGAAACACCTTGAAATTGTCCTCTGTTCCTTTAGGAACCTCCTACCATTTCAGACACTCCCACTTCAGCACGTTTTTCAAGCAATTGATTTGATTTGATTTGACTTATTTATTTAACAGGAAAAGATTATTAAAAATCAAGCCTGACTCAGCATAATTGCTGTTTTACAGCAGGTTCCTGTTCTGCAGCACATAAACACTCAGAAAT
>NW_013952862.1:241092-246490 GCF_001266775.1 Austrofundulus limnaeus | reverse complement strand
GAAGAAAATGGATGGATGGATGGATGGATGGATGGATGGATGGATGGATGGATGGATGGATGGACATAAAAACATTTCAAAATTGTTTAGTTCATGAAAAGTTTTTGTTGMTRAGAAACAAAGCAAAACATTATTTTCAAATCGTTTGTTATTTTCACTCGGGCCGCTGGGTGTCGCTGTTGAGCTTTTATTTTGTTAAATGCAAACCGCGCGCGCCGCGCACTGAATCGAAGCGCGCACGCGCAGGAAGGACCCAGCCTCCGCTCAGACAACAGCCGCGGCGCTGAGGGGAAAACAGAGGATTCCGGCGTGGACCGAGCCGGGACTCAGCCAGCGACACCGAAACCAGCGTTTTACCGGGACCGGAGCTTCCGGTGCTCAGCTCCCACCGGGCCGAACCTCCCTCCCCGCCGCCGCCGCCGACGGTGTGATTGTTCGGAGTGAAGAGGAGGGAGGATGAAGAAAAGCAACCAAAGCAGACGGGTCAGTCACTGCTCCATTCACGTTTTTATTGTTTCAGGTTGTTGCTTTTATTTTTTTATTTAATCAGCTTTAAAAACAATCTGATCCGGTTCATTCATCAATATTCATTTTGTCCCACTGAGACAGAAATAAAGCTCAGAATTTTATAGTTTTTATTGTTTCTGTTTAATCAAACTACTGCATTTTATTACACATTAATTAGTTTGTTTTTATGTGTTTGAATCTTAAAGATATCAGATTATCCCTTCATTCATGCTGTATTGATTCAACTTTTGTTGAAACAGACAAATCTGTTCAGATTTCATTACATCTCATCATTATTCAGTTTTGGACCAATTGAAGCTCATTTTCCACCAGGAGGRACAACCAATCAATAAATAAATCGTTTGATCTGTGAAAGAAAAATACTTTTTGATTGGAATGATGAGAAATTAGTGAGAAAAATATGTCAGAATGTTTAAAAGAAGCAAGTTTGTGGAATAATCATGTTGTTTTTGTTATTGTTTCTTGCAGCCAAACATGACTTTCTGAGTTTAATCAGAACAAAAAACACAAAATGATTCAAGCTTTCTGTGCTTTGATAAAACCAGATAAAACAAGGCCGTAATCTCTAAGTTTGACACAAACTTTTGTCCCTTTAGACAAAATCTGCTTGAGTCTTTTWAAATTTTTTTATTCCCAAACACTTCCCGCTGCTTCATATCTTTGAAAATGTATTGTTTTGCTGAAACTGAGCCCGGTTTTCTTGTGCTTCCTCCTCCTGTCAGAGTCGTGCTGTTATGTAATTAAAGTAGGTCAAACTGACAGAGAGCAGCCCGATCATGACAAACACCATCACCACGAAGATCTGCCCTCCTCCTCTTCATCAGTCCAGTTTGAGATGGAAGCTTTGATCTCTAACATCCTCTTCCTCTCCTTATTTCGTTCTCCAACCATTAAGGTTCATGTCATCGTTTTTAGCTGCCCTCCACTCATCTTGTCCTCTTTCTTTCAGGGCGTTCAGGACTCCGGCCCGCTCGGCGTCCAGCAGCCGGAGAAGGCGGGTTGGATCCGGAAGTTCTGCGGTCGAGGGATTTTCAGAGAGCTCTGGAGGAGCCGCTACGTGGTTCTGAAAGGAGAACATCTCTTCATCTCGGACAAGGAGGTGAGGACAGAAACGCGCTGGACAAACCAAACGCTGATTCCAGGGWTTTGGTCGAGACAGAGAGAGTTTTTTTTTTTATTTCTGGGTCAGACTGTGGCGAAGTTCACAGCTTCAGCAGCTGTTTGGTGTCAGGAACGTCTCTGGGGGTTAGTGTTAGCAGAAGACAGTTTGTGTCCTCGAGCTGCGAGAGAGATGAAGAGGAGAAACAGATTCGAGTGTCAGACTTGTGAAGTAAATCTCTTCTCTGCGAGCGTTTACATTTTTTTTAATGATCAGCGACTCGAATGCACAGGAGCTACCTGCTGCTCACACTCAGCTTCAAAACACTTTTTTTTTTCTTGTGGCGCTGCAAAGAAATGTTTTGGATCAGATGAAAAACCACGACACCTGAGGAGCCAAGTGTTGGCTTTCTGGAAGTTAAAGGAAGGAGATACAAATAAGCACAAGACAAAGGCTCACAATAACTACAGAAAGGTTTAAAACAATTTAAAGGAACGAAAATTTAAACTTCAAATAACCGCACTGGTTCGAAATGAGTTAAAAAAGGCCACAAAGAAAGCCAAAGCAACCGCAAAAACAGTCTCTAAATGTCTGCAGTGAGACTTTAAACAACCAGAGAATGCAAATAATCAAAAAGAAACCCTAAACAATGACAGAGACCAAAAATAACCACAGAGCTGTTTAAAACGAACAACAAAAAAATCGTTTTAAACAGCCACAGACTGTCTCAAAATGACCACAAAGAGACTCAAAGCAACTAGAAAAACACCTGTAACAACCAGAGACTCAAAACTGTGCAGCGTGGCTCAAAGCATTCACAAAATAACAACACAGAGGTTTAAAATAAACCAAAAAAAAATTAATATCAACTATAAATCAACTAAAAATGACCACAAAGTAACTCTAAACAACCGCAAAACCATCTACAACAGCCACAAAGTGCTTCTGAATAAACATAGACTGAACACAGAGATGCAAAATCCTTTACTAATAAGAAGATTTTAATAAAAAATAAACAACCATAAGCTCAGAAAAGCATAATGAGCTCATAGAGCTGACTGGATGCAAACTAAACCCAAAGATGCACAAATAAACAAAAAAATRCAAATAAACATGGAAAGAACACAGAAACACTTCACAGATAAAATTCAGTTAAACAACTCAAAGTAAAGGAAAATATATCAACCAGAGACACAAAAAAGTTAAAAAAAATCAGGTTAGTCTGATGTTAAAATACAAATAAAAGCTGAAAAATGCAAACTTTTCTAAACTTCCTGATGAGAGAGGTGGATTTAAAGGTACAGGGATGAAATGTTCAGAAATGATGAGAAAACAGCTGAGGGCAACTTTTTTTTTATTTTTCTTGAAACTTGTGAAGTGTTCCTGCAGGTGAAACCAGGAAGTCAGAGATCAGGCTGATGCTGCAGAGAGCAGGTGCACAGGAGGTCCGGTACCCGTTCGCAGCAGGGATTGTCGGGAGCCAAAGTGCTGAGTGTTCGCACAGATTCTGTTCTCCCTCCACGTTGTGTAACAGAGCGTTATGCAACGGCACGCAGAGGGGTTGCAGGACGCTGAGTCAGAGTTTTTCATAAACACTTTCTCTTTTCTTGCTTCGCCATCTGAAAGGTTCCAGCCCTGCAGAGTGCAGACAGGCAGACCTGAGGAGGAGGAGGGTTTCTGTAACGGCTCACAAGCTACATGAAAAAAAAATCTAACTCAGAGCTACATAAATACACCACAAGTTGTGTTTTTTTGATTTATTTGCATCAAAACGAGAAACAGGCAAAACTGACCACAAAATGAGAAAAAAGAAGTGGCAGAATGGTAGCTGAGAGCTACAATTAGCATCAAAAAAGGCAAAAATAAAGCCAGGTTTTTGAGGCAGATTTTAAAGAAAACATTTTTGAAGGAGCTTGAAGCGACATCAATGCATTTCTATTATTTCTTAATTCTTGGAAAAGTTAGTTAAGTTTGTTAATTTCTTTAAAAACAACAACATGAATTCAACAAACAAAAAAAAATCAAATGAAATGAAAGGTAGCAGAAGAAGAAAAAATCTTATTATATCTGCCCCTTTTCCTCAAATAAATAAATTCAATCAAAAATAATCTTCAGTTTACAAAAAACAAACAAAAAAAGAAAAAATAATAAAGGTTTAATTCCTTGAAAAAACAATTCATACACTGACATATTTCTCCAGCAAATTAACCTTTATCGTTCTCTTAAATATACACATTGATCTGGCATTTTTAATGCCATCTTCCAGATTAACCCATAATCTTATACCCTGGACTCTGTTCCTTTAAACTAGGGGTGTAAGAAAATATCGATACACTGAAATATCGCGATATTTCATTTCCCGATACTGTATCGATATTCTAAAGCCCTATATCGATTTTTAATTAAGGTTTAAAATGTCAACTTTCCTGCCAGCCGTTCATTTTTATGTTGTAGTTCAGCCTCTGACCACTAGTTAGCAGCAGTGAGCCAGCCATTTGGCTCCTCTACCTCTTGATCGCCAGAGAGTAAGGGTAGCATTAGCATTGTAAGTAAACATTAGCTTTTCTTTTTTTTCTTTTTTTTTTCAGTAAGAGGTTTTTATTTAATAAAATTTTTGGACAAAAAAATTGCAATATATCGCCTTGCTTACAGTATCGCAATATATCGGGATATATCGTATCGTGACCCCTCTGTTATGATATGTATCGTATCGCCAAATTCTTGCCAATACACAGCCCTAATTTTAACAAAGTAAAATGTAAAAGTTAAAAGACATAGCACCCAGACGTTTACTGGTCGGTCTTCATTCCTTTGGGTCATGAACTCTGGGTAGAGACCAAAAGAAGGAGCTTGTGGAGACAAGTGGAGGTTGGRTGAGCGCTGCTGCTCCTCCACATCCAGAGGAGCCAGCTGCATCAGGCGTACGACTCCACAGGGAGGTGTTCCCGACTCAGGACACAGAGACGAGTCTCAGCTGGCCTGGGAACACCTTGAAGTCCTCCCGAAGGAGCCGCTTCCCACTTTAAAACTAGTAGAAAACATTGGATGGATGTTTTTGTGTGTTTTTTTTTTCCTGTGGAGGTCGACTGATTGAACCGAGCAGCGTCTCGTTATAATCCCATCTTTGTGTTTTCATTACTGCGACACTCACATCGTGGATTCTTTGATTTTAGGGTAAAGAGATGTTTGAAGGTCGGGGGTTAGTTTTGTTTGAGCCGCCATTAAATCTTGTCGTTTTCCTGTAATTATGACCTTTTTTTGTCTCAGTGATTCATTTCTTTCTGTCGCAGCAGAGGACATATATTAACACACCAACCAGAGGCAAGATTCATTGTGTGTGTGTGGAAGGGTGAATTTCTATTTTTAAAAGGTGCAGCTATCACTTTTAAAGTATCTCAGCTCTGATTAAAACTGATGATTTAAAGCAGGGGTTTGATCATTCTGGGGTCTGAGGCTCTCTTTGTTAGACGTAGTTGGTCTGAAGTGTCTTTATGGTGCTGTATTGATTGCACCGACCCTGGTGCTGATGGACATTGGGCTCTAATGGCGTCGACATGTGACTGCCGTTCTCTCTGCAGCCCTGCAGTCATTAAACACACTGCATCACTTTAAATACACACAGAGGACACACACGTGGTGTCTCTAATGTGACCACTACTCTAGTTGCTGACACATGAAATAAAAAGCTGATCTGCAGCACTTTTTTTTAATAAATTAGGTTGTTTCAAATTCTCCTACAGTGTGGGAGAGTTGTTGTTTTAATAATAATAA
>NW_013952862.1:234984-240137 GCF_001266775.1 Austrofundulus limnaeus | reverse complement strand
AAGAACCCGTCCAGAAGACCTACACAATTTTTTTTCTTTTTGATTTTTTACCTGGATTACTGAGATGCATCAGGACAAAATAAAAGGAGGTTATTTGAGTGGAAGATTTCAGCTCGGGTTAAACGAGTCGCTTCATCTCGCTGTCTGATTCCCATGTTTCTTTCATCRTTTTCACTTCGCTTTTAAAAGTTGGTTTTGATGAAAGGCTGCAGAGGAGGAAAGCGACCGCTGAAGGAGCAAAGAGGAAGTCTAATCCATTCAGAGAGGTTTTTTAACTCCGACGTTTATTCATTTTTAACTGAACTCCTCCGGAACTGCAGATCTGAATAAATGAAAACAGACCAAGGCGCCGACGATACTAAAGAGTCCAACAGGAACATAAATGGAGTCACGGATCTTAGTTTTATGTTTACGTTGTGAATATTTTACACTCTTTAAAGTTCTCGAGGGCCTAGACGACTTCATTTATTTACATCCCCAAAGTAAATAAAAAAACAAAACAAAGAAAGTATAAAAAAATTTAAAGAAACGACACATTTTGTTTTGAAGTTGAGGAGGAGAACATGGCATAAAGCACAACAATGGCATGATAAAAACAGGTGAGAGCGGGCGGGGCAGGAGCTGAAGAAACAGGAAGTGAGTGGAGAGGATAAACGAGTAAAGATTCAGATTGTCCTCTTGTTTATCTGTGAATTTTATATATAAAAGAGGCTTTCTTAGGAGACTGAAGCCGATGAGAAAACCGTCATTCGTCCTTCCTGGGGGATGATTGACGAGCTGACGGGGAGCAGCACGTGGAGAGAACAGCCGAGGGGGTCGCTGAGGTCTCATTCCCCTCCTCAGAGACTCGTTTCAGGCCCTCAGTGTTGTGACATCCCTCTCACCCCTCCAGTGCCCTGCTTTATCTTCCATCATGGCAGAAGATTGAGCTCTAGTGCTGATGTTCGTTTTAGTTTAGGTTTAATGACACGACATGAACTTTTTGTTTTTATCCCCCACCACCTACACATACCCTAAAATTAGTTTAACAAAAACTGAAAAAAGATCAAATGAAATAACGTAAAAACTGGTCCTTTAATGTCGGGTTTGTTCACATAGTGAGCAGCTGTGTTGGAGCAGATGGTCCAGCGTGTGTTACAACGCACACACTTCTTTCTGTGTCACTGCTTCTCTGCGTGGCAGATGTTGGACTGACTTGTATATTTCTGAGTGCTGAAAAGAACAATATGAACATTGCAGAGTTCCCACCTCAATTATAAAGTAGTTTTTTTCTTGTTGTTGTTGTTTTCTCAGGTGAAGGATGAACGTAAAGCGCAGGAAGTGTTTGACCTGGCTGACTACGAGCGTTCAGAGGAGCTGAGGAAGGCGAAGAGTCGCAGCAAGAAGAACCACAGCCGCTTCACCGTGCTGCGCTGCAGACATCGAGGAAACCCTGTGAGTCCGTCCGTCTGTCTGCTTATAGCACGGACAGGACGWTTTTCATCCTGGGCTCCTGGTGAAAACAGTGAAACACACCCAGAGCCTCTCCTGAGATTTCTGCTTCTTTAAATTCAACAACAGCAATMCTGAGAACTCTTTTTTTAATGATCTGCTGCGGTGCTAATGCTGAGGGCTAAAGGATTTTACTGAAGAAGCTAAAACTGTGTTGTTGAAGTTTAAACAAAAAGATTATAGGCTAAAATGGGCAACATGGGCTAAGATGAGCAAAACAGAGGCAAAAAAATGACAAAATAGAGGCTAAAATGAGCAAATTAGAAGCCAAAAAGGGCAAAACTGAGGCTAAAATGCGCAAAACAGAGGTTAAGATGGTCAACATGGGTTAAGATGAGCGAAACAGAAGCTAAAAAGGGCAAAACTGAGGCTTAAATCAGCAAAATAGAAGGTGAAATTTGTAAAACAGGCTAAAACGAGCAAAATAGAGGCTTAATTGGGCAAAATAGTGGCTATAATTGGTAAAACAGAGGCTAAAATGGGCAAAACAGTCTAAAATATGCAAAACAGAGGCTAAAATGAGCAAAAATAAGCTAAAAAGGACAAATCAAAGGCTAAAATGAGCAACACAAAGGCTAAAAAGAGGCTAAAATGAATAAAACAGTCTAAAATATGCAAAACAGAGGCTAAAATGTGTCAAACCGAGGCTAAAATATGCAAAACAGAGGCTAAAATGTGTCAAACCGAGGCTAAAATATGTAAAACAGAGGCTAAAATGTGTCAAACCGAGGCTAAAATATGTAAAACAGAGGCTAAAATGTGCAAAACAGAGACTTAATTGGACAAAACTGAGGCTCAATTGGGCAAAAAAGAGGCTTAAATTTGCAAAATAATTGCAAAGGAGCAAAACAAAAGCTAAAAGTAGCACAAGACGACAACAGTATGTTTGTTGAAGCAGATTTTAAAGAGAACAATGTTTATGTTTTTGAAGGACTTGAAGAGAGAAAACATAATTCAAACCGGAAAGTAAGCTTCCTTACTGATATCATGAGGTCAACAAGCTTTAGTGCTACGATCCGTGGTTTTTAGAAAAGAGTTTATTTCTTCTGAGATTATGTTTTGTGTCTCATATAAGAGAGGAATCCAAAAGATTTAACTTTTAACCTCTTAAGAGACTTTTCTTTTGTCCGACTGGTTTGTGTGTTTCTGTGTTTGTAGAGACTCAGACAGTTTTACAGATATTGATCTAAAACTTGGTGTGGTAGCTGAGAGTCATCCATCGCACACAGTGTCTGAGATCTTACAACATCGTATAAGACTGTGTCAAACAAATTGTCAGAAATAGTTTCGTGTTTCTTAAGTCTTCCATCCAGATGTCTTTGTCCGTCTCCGTCCGTCCTCTGCGCTCAGAGATTACACCGTCCTGACTCACTAACACCGCCCACCTCATTGGTGGAGTCTCTCCTCCATCCGTCACGGGATTGGTCGATCTGAGTTCAAACAACCCGTCCACCCCGCCTGGGCTCCTCTGATTGGCTGATCCGTGTTGTTTTTTTTTTTACCCTTGAAATGGTTTAATCTGCAGAATCCCATTAGTTTGCGAGTTACAGCAGAATAATCCCTAAAACACTTTCACATGTCCGTCTTGCTGCCCACTCGGCTCTGCTGCAGTTTGTTCCAGTCACGCTGCTGCGAGGGGAAGGAAAGGAAAACGTGACTGAGTGTGTGGTGGCTAACGAGGACATCAGACCGCAGAGCGTTGTTTGACGAGCTTTTAATCTAGGCGAAGAAGCGGCCTTTTAAAACTTCACTTCCTGTTCTCATTGCAAAGGATTTGGATWGTGGGTTAAATTTAGTAAAATGTGTTTCTGCAGGTTCCTAACCTGGTGTTTCTGGCTGTGAGTCCTGAGGAGAAGGAGTCATGGATCAACGCCCTGAACGTGGCCATCATCAAGGCCAAGAACAGAGTCTTAGATGTGGTTTGTGTTCCTTTGTTTTAAAATTAATATTAAAGTGTTTGTGACATGATTATCCTTCAAATACAAACAGTCAAAGAAAACATCTTTATATTTAAGAAACTTACATGATTTTACCCATTTTGTTACATTACTGGCCTGTTTTCTTTTGAACAGGAAGTGACATCAAAGGGGATCTCTATAAAGAAGAGAACTCTGGTTATTGTTTAGAGCTCTGACATTTCTTTATTTCTCTGAAATAATAAAAATAAAACATCAGATTCTTCTCTACAATCTGTTTTTAGCCATTGTAGCAACGCTCTGTTCACATGCAGACATTCCCCTTTGACATCACTTCCTGTTGCTTCACATGTGAATATCTCGAGAACAGTTCATCTCAGCGTTGTGATTTTTTTTTTCAGTTTGTGATTGATGTTATCTTTCAAAAAAATGCATTAAAAATTTGATGATACAGGCATTTTAAAGCCTTCTGGTAACTAAAATGTCACCAAAAACTAAAGAACAAACTCAAAATAAATGTCTCTTCAGGTGACAATCGAGGAGGACAGCGCTTTGGCTCATCCCACCAGAGATCGAGCAAAAATCCCTCACAGCCGCCGGCTTCCGACCAAAGGACACCTCATGGCCGTGGTACCAAACTCCTTATTTTATCTTCACGCAGGATCAGCTGAATGGTATCTTTACAAGGCCTTTTTATTCTGCCGTCGTAGGCGTCTACCTCCTCCCACGGCATGCTGACCCTCGACCTGGTCGCAGAGGAGGACGGCTTCTCCCTGGACTACGACGACGACCCGCAGGACTCCTGGGAGAACAGCTTCCGGGTCGACCTGGAGAAGGAGGGAGGTCGGCAGCGGGCCGGCACCGACGTGTCGAAGCTGCGGGCGACGCCCCAAGAACCCAAGGTGAAGACGAGCAGTTTGCCCAGGGGGAGCGAGCGGTCCTGGGGCAAGCACCTGGAAGTCTCTAAAGTCCACAAGAACCAGCAGGTCCAGGACTACATTTTATTTATTTTATTTATTAAGCCTGGAATAAACCCTCAACGCTGAAAGTTAAGTTTAACACGACGCTGTCTGTTTCCTCTCAGGTCCTTCAGGCTCAATCTCGGACGCCTCAGCCAGGGAAGAGGTTCAGCATGCAAGGTCGGAGTCGCTGTGCCTCCATGGACGAAGTCCTCTCCTCCAGGTACGAGCTGCTACCTAACAGTTAACATATAAACAACAGAAAAAAAAAACACAGCCTTACAGAGAATTTAAATAAATGAAACCCCACTGACCCATTTCAATCAGCACACCTTAATAATTCATCACTCTGAAGTGGTGCGTTTGAGAGCGAAGGCTGCTTTAAAAATGAAAAAAAAAAACTGAAGCTGTGATTAATTTTTTATTCATCCGTTAATTTTTTTATGCCTTATCAGAACACGTCGCGCTAATTCAGTTCAGACAATACAAGGAAACGTTAGGGTTAGAAATTGAATCAGAAATAACTTTACAGAGACATTGTGAAGCTTGTGAGTCCAAAAATAATCAGAACAAACAAGAAACCAAAGAGAAAATCTATCCTGCACCTCTACTAATATAAGCATGAAAAAATGGACGCTAAGAAGGATTTGTTAAAACTTTGAAAGGGATCCCTGATTAGTCGTAACATTAGACTTTATTTGATAAACATTTACTTTAACTGTAAAATAAAGACTGTAAAAATACTGTAGGCTGTTTAGTTTTGTAAATTTTTAAAAATATATTACAC
>NW_013952862.1:225766-233126 GCF_001266775.1 Austrofundulus limnaeus | reverse complement strand
AGATTTAGAATAATTATCATTTTGATCCATACATTGTTAAAGTCTGACTGGGCCTCGTGTCACTTTATGTTCAACAAACTGGGCCCCGAGGTCAAAAAGGTTAARAACCTCTGGTTTATAGCAAAAGGTCATTTGTGCTCAATTTTTCAGATAGGAGTGAAAATTATTGGATTTTTGTTTCAGCAGGTCTTCAGGATCTCCGAGGAGCAGGAGCAGCGACTCTCCTCGCCTCCGGGGAAAAGACTCTCCCCGTCTGAGAGGGAGAGAGTCTCCTCGATCCAAAGCCAAGAAGAACCGGTCCAAAGGGGCGGACTCTCCTCGCTCCAGAGGCTCCCACTCACCAGCAGCTAAAACCGCAGACTCTCCTCAGCTGAAAGCTTCACCTCCACCCACCTGTTCTCCTCCATCAAAGAGCTCGGACGCCGTCCGCTCACCAAAACTGAAGGGGTCGTCCAGCGCCTTGTCCAACAAACAGGACGACTCCTCTGCTCAGGAGACCTCAGAAAGTCCCCCGTGTCCCAAAGGATCCAGCTCCTCTCAGGTTAAAGGGTCGGACTCATTGCACTGCAGCAGATCAGACTCCCCTCTCYTGGGGAGCGTCAAGGAGTCTCACCAGAGTCGGAGTTCCCCCAAAATATCCGGATCCCCCGATCCCTCGCAGCCGAAGTCCCCCGACAAACACCCGCCCGCCTCGCAGCCGTCGGAGGAAGAGGTGGAGCGGCGGCGCGCCCAGGCCGAGCGCCTCCTGGAGGAGGCCGTGTCGTCGTGGAAGGAAGCCCAGGAGGTCCTGCAGGAGGTGAAGGAGCTGCAGAGCCAGACGCTGCGGCGGCAGCGCAGGAGGACCTACGAGAAGATGACGACGTCGGCGACCGCGGCCACGCTGGCCACCGCCGCCGCGGCGGAGGACGACGACACGCCGGCCTCGCCCACGTCCCCCGAGGACGACGACGGCTCCGAGACGCCTTGACGAAGATTTTGTTCCACTCGACTCTCTGCGCTGTTCTTGGATTTTCTCAGTAGAGGTAGCAACGCTTCCCAAGTTATGCAGAAAACAGGATTGATTTACAAACTTAATCCTGAAAAAGTTGTGTAAAATGTGAATTAAAAACAGAATATAATGATTTATAAATCTAATAAATCCTCGTTTTATTCATAATGGAACATTATAAACATCAAACGTACCCTTTTTTAATGGTTCAAAATCTAATTTAATATGTTTACTGTTCCTCTGGTAATAAAATATGCATTTATGAGATTTATAAACATTTTAATTTAGTTTTTATAAACATTTTACACAACTTTTTCAGCAACGTGATTTGAAAGTTTTTAATTCCACTTTGGAAACGATTTTGATCTTTTAATCCAGGGATGATAGGATGACCTCCCTCCCCTCAGCAAATGGTGGATTATTTTGAAACCAGCGATACGTTTCTTTCCAGGAGGTTTAACGACTTTAATCCTCCACAGTGCACTACGCTCCCACCAGGCAGAGACCCTCCTCGCTCGCGCTGCCTGTTTATCCCGGGACGCCTCCCTCCGTGGCAGATGTGTCACGTTTAATTTAAGAAAACACAGTTTTAAAACGAGAGGCTCTCCCCTTCTTCTTCTTCTCCTCCTCCTCCAGCGATGCTGCACGCTTTTCTTCTTCGTCTCTTTTTACAGAAAGTGAAGCCAAAAACTTTCGACTGCTTAAAAAAAAAGATGTCAATGTTTATACGATGAAAAAAACTTCTGATTTTGATAAATAACAAAGTCACTGAAGAGCACTACGTTTTCCTAAGCACAAACGTTGGACTTTGCTGCAAATTTAAACCTCTTTAAAAGTTAAAAGGCACGAAAAACGGACTTCCAACTTTAATGATTTGTTTTGCCTTTTTTCTGGCATTTCTTTTAAATTGCTTGACCTCGATTTCAGCTGTGGCTTTATAAATGTAGAGAACACGTCCTAAAATGTCTTTCCAGCTAATATTTATACAATCACAAAAAAAAAAATCAGGGAGTTTAAAGTTGATGAGCAGAGAGGAAGCAATAATGAACCAGTTTTAATCGTTTCTTAATTTGTGGTTGAGACTGAACAACAGACCAGCTCCGAGCTGTAAACTCTGCACTATGAACTGATTTTTAGTGTCACGTCATCTTGTTTTTACTGTGTGGGGAAACATTATTTTTATTTTCAAAGCTGAAACATGGGGATTTTATTTGCACAGCAGTAAATCTGACAAATGCTGGATWTAAAACCACAATGCATTAAAAAAAAATGCACGAAAATAATAAATTATTAGGGATGTTGTCAAAATAACGTGTTACAGATCAAACAAAGTTTAAACATGACTTTGTTGCTGCAGACGTGAAGCAGGTGGTGAAATGTAGGTTTCACGGACCTGAGTAACAGAATTACTCGTGCTGCAGATGGGTCGCTGACAAAATTTGGCACCCATGAGTGATTTATTGTGTCGCACGCCGGAGACTGGAGATGTGTAACAGGCAGAAAATGACTGACGGTGATAAAATTTACACACATCAGCTGGAGCTGTAAGGCTTTGTGTGTGTGTTTGCATGTTTCCATAGAGCTGCTAAAACAAACATCAGGATTTGCTCAGTTGTGTTGAAACGTATAATTCACTTCACCTGAGAGGGTTTTGATTCTCGTAGCTGCTGGGTGCTAGCAACATTTTAAAGGTCCAGTTTGTCGCATGTGGTGACATCTAGTGGCCCAAATGCAAACTGCAACGAGGGGCGGGCCTTTTAAGCAAAAAACCGCTSTTCGAATTTGTGCGTAATAATGTTTTTATTTAGAAAATTATCTTTTGCTCATGCAGGGCTAATAGCACAACAAAAGAGCGCCAATCCCAGCTGCTGCTTGCTTTTAAAAAGGCTCGGTTCTTCTGCGGTTTGGTCGTTCTTCTACACAACACAGCTCGTTTGCTCTGAAACCAAAGCTTTTTGAATCCAGGTCTAAGTAGAGTTTACGTGAGAAGATGAACAACAGACCGTTTGTGCCACTCACACACATTGGTTCAAGCGAAGGCTCGCGTTTTCAGCATTTTGGATGTAGCGGTTTAAATTCTGTTTGTGTTGAAATACAAAACTCACAGCGCCAACTAGTGGCCTGGCGTGGAAACTACAGCAGGTTTAAGCACAACGTTACAATACACTACGGCTGAGCTCACGCCATGGCTTCCACTTAATAATTCTTTCAAAATAAACTACCGTCTGTAGCACAAACAACGCTCTGAGTTGTGGTAGGTGTGTAGAATAAAACACAACTTGATGGTTTGTCGAACTTTGGGTAGTTACACATTAAATTAATGAGGAAGATTTTACATATTATAATGCAACATAACACTTTTTAGGACAAAGATAGGATCATTAAATCGCATTCCAGCCACATGTTTTACTTAAATATTACATGATTGACCCTTAAGCTTGTTTTTATCGAGCAGAAAATAGTTTTTTCCCCCAGAATTTTGTAACTTTTTATTAGTAAACACAGAGGAATGTGATATTTTCATGAAATTACATCAGCTCAAAGCAAATGTTTGCAGTGTTAGAGATGCAAATGGTTCTCACAGAAACCAATAGACTCACTAAACTGAAATATTCTTCTTTTCACAACTTAAAATAAAAATATTCTGATGTTTTAGGGTCATGAAAAAGTAAACCAGCTTCGTTAAAAGTCACATTTTGTAACATAAAACATTTACTCTGGTGTCGCCACATTTGAACGTTTCTTTTTATTTTCGTTTGTTTGGATGTTTTTGCACATTTTGTCATGAATAATGAGAGCATGAACAAGAAACTACTAACACTGGAAGAGCTAAATCACACTCTTTGTACTGTGAGGTTATGGGAGGATTTGTAATTTATTTTATCGTTTGTTCACATTTAAAAAGAAAAACAAAGCTTTTTGCAAGCAGAATCCAATGCTGTATTCACTGTCACTATATAAAAACTGTTATTTTACGTTTGGATTCTCTGTGTTGGTGTTTTGAAATGCATTGTGTGTACACAGAAACGGTTCGTTTTATTAATGCGTGGATGTTCCACGGCTCGTGGAAAGATTGATTTAATTTTGATTTGATTTATTTATTTATCAGGAAAAGGTTATTAAAAATCAAGCCTGACTCAGCATAATTGCTGTTTTACAGCAGGTTCCTGTTCTGCAGCACATAAAACACTCAGAATTACAGCATCACAATCACATCATTATACACCATAGACACAAAGACAAACAAGCATACCAAAGTTCAGGAAGGCAGCATTTKSMAAAWWDGRMKKYYWAAWWWKRRSMMMAMMAAAARKKKYCAGCAGATGGCAGACAAGATTCTTCTTAARGGGCTGTAGTTTTGAAATGGACTTTATGTTTTGAGGAATGTCATTCCATGCTTTAGTATAAACATAGAAGAAAGACCTCTGGCCGTAACAGTTTTTAAAAGTTGGTAATATCAGTTGTCCTTTTGTAACAGATCTAGTTGAATGACCACTTCCAGAATTTGATTTGGGCAACAATGCACAGAGAGTTCCATAATTGGCACCTTGGAAGATCTGAAAATATAAATTAATACCACTATACAAAACATAATTCTGAAAAGTCAAGGCATCAGACAATGAAAGAACTGTACAGTGATGAGTCCAACCAGGAAGTTTTTTATGAATTTTGTAGGCCCTGTTGTAGAGCCTAACTATGGGTTCTAAGATTTCATTTGTTGTAAGAGACCAAACAGGTAAACAGTACGACATGGTTGAGAGTATAATGGCATGAAGATAGATATTTGAAACAGAAGATGTCAGATTGGATCTAATTTTTGAATAAACATATAATTTCTGTTTCAACTTAGTGGTTAAGACTTGTACATGATCACGATAAGTCAAATGAGGATCCAAAGTAATTCCAAGATATTTGTAGGTAGTGACAATATCAAGGGGTTAGTTTAAAAAAGTGAGTTGATTTGTTAYATTGAAATGTCTCCTGGGTGAGGAAAAATACATGCACTCAGTTTTTTTAACATTAACTGACAAAAGATTATCTTGAAGCCAACCATGAATTGTCTGAAGATCTGCTTGTAACTGACTATTAATAGATTCAATATTGAAATCAGACAAAAAAAGAACAGTATCATCAGCATACATTAAAATATTTGAATACTTCAATATTTTTGGAAGGTYATTTATGTACAATAGGAAAAGCAATGGGCCCAGTATGCTACCCTGTGGAACTCCCAYGGAACAGGGCAGAGACCCGGACACARAGCTTCCATGTTTCACAACCTGACACCTATCAGTCAAATAAGAGGAAAACATTTGTATTGCAGATGATGAAAGTTGAAAAGAAATCAACTTTTGTAAGAGTGTATAATGATCAACTGTGTCAAACGCTTTAGAGCAGATCCAAACTAGAATGAGAAACGCTGCAGGGGGGAACTCGAACCTGCTTTCTGATCGTTTTAACACAATTTCTGAGTCTAAGATGGGAACGAGTTGGATCGACTCACCTTACGGCTGATTTTCTTTATTTCTTGTTTGAATAAAACAGATTATTAAGTGAAACGTGAGACCAGGTGACTAATCAGAGATGTGTGTGTGCTTTGTAATTTTTGCTTTTGATGGTCGTCAAAATTGGCCGAGTTGAAGTAATTTCTTTTGTGTTTTCTAACGTCATTTTGAGCCTCAGTTGATTCTTTTCTGCACTTTTCTTTGCAGATAATCTCTCCCTAATCCACGTGTATTATTCATTTAAAAATCACAGCGTTAGATCGACGCGAGGTGGGGCAGATTGCTTCAGGTCACCCCTCAGACAAGGAGAACAAACACTTATTTTATTTTCTTTGCGTCTGATGATCTGAGGAAGTTAACATCCAATTACCCAACTTATTTCCTGTTCATGAACACAACACAGACAGAGTGGGTCACTGAGCTGTGATGAAGCAGATGTAGGGCAGGATGAAGAGCAACGCTCCGTTCTGCAACACACTGATGCATCAGCGTGTGTGTGTGTGTGATCGTGTATGCATGCATGAACATTTCTTGATGACTAATCTGCTGTCATTATGCGTGCTGCTGCGTTTCTGTGTTGCTGCAGGAGAGACTGAAAGCCCAGATCCACCTTAAAGGAGCAGATTGTGTGGAGCCTCTCCTCTGTCTGCAGGATCAGTTTACAGGATCAATGAAGCAGATCTAAAGCGATTAATGTGCTCTCTGAACAGATTCAGGGCTCTGCCTGTGTGAGTTTAACCTCATTCTGCACATTTTGCTTTTCTCATAATGACAAATTTATTTCTGGGATGGTGAGAGTTTGAAGGTGACGTACAGGTCTGAAGGAGGATTGTTTGGTCGGTAACCAGAGATCCTTTTTCTCAGACTCGACCTGTTTCTAAGCACAAACTGAAGATCTGTCGGGTTACAACATTCCCCCACAGCAGCAGCATCTCCTCACATGACGGAGGAGCGGATCAAAATCACAAGAGTCTGAGATCATCATCCAGCCCCTGAGCTTCTCAAGTACCAAACTGATGGTATTTGTGAAAACCAAACCCGGTCCACAGAGACCCGGGTCTGCAGAATCTACTGCTAACATCTGTCCTGGTTCTCAGGATTTGTCTTTGATTCTGATTCTTTTCTTTTGTTTTTCCTAAAACTGGATTTGTTTTCTGACCCAGATTCCTTGTTCTGTTAGTTTAGTTTCACCAAATTCAGGTTCAGACTTTTTCATCCATCCACTCATCCATCATCCATCCATCCATCATCCATCCATCCATCCATCTATCCATCATCCATCCATCTATCCATCATCATCCATCTATCCAACCATCCATAAATCCATCCATCTATCCATCCATCCATCCATTCAACCATCCATCATCCATCCATCCATCCATCCATTCAGCAATCCATCCATCCATCCATCTATCCATTCATCCATCCATCATTCATCTATCCAACCATCCATAAATCCATCCATCATCCATCCATCCATTCATCCATCTATCCATCATCATCCATCTATCCAACCATCCGTAAATCCATCCATCATCCATCCATCCATTCATCCATCCATTCATCCATCCATCATCCATCTATCCATTCAGCTATCCATCCATCTATCCATTCATCCATCCATCATCCATCTATCCAACCATCCATAAATCCATCCATCCATCATCCATCTATCCATTCAGCCATCCATCATCCATCTATCCATTCATCCATCCATCATCCATCTATCAACCATCCATAAATCCATCCATCATCCATCCATCCATTCATCCATCCATTCATCCATCCATCATCCATCTATTCATTCAGCCATCCATCCATCTATCCATTCATCCATCCATCATCCATCTATCAACCATCCATAAAT
>NW_013952862.1:221412-225756 GCF_001266775.1 Austrofundulus limnaeus | reverse complement strand
CATTCATGACCAGAGGGGTATTTCATTATTTCTGATTTCCTTCTGCAAGATCTGGCTGGATTATTTTATGAACTTTAGGCTGGTCCTAATCTTCATGGAGTAATTCCTACACATAAATCCATCCATCCATCATCCATCTATCCATTCAGCCATCCATCCATCTATCCATTCATCCATCCATCATCCATCTATCCAACCATCCATAAATCCATCCATCATCCATCCATCCATTCATCCATCCATTCATCCATCATCCATCTATCCATCCATCCATCATCCATTCATCCATCCATCCATTCATCCATCTATCATCCATCGATCCAACCATCCATTCATCCATCCTTCCATCCTTCCATACATCCAACCATCCTTCCATCCATCCATCCTTCCATCCATTCATCCATCTATCATCCATCCATCCAACATCCATCCATCCTTCCATACATCCAACCATCCATCCATCCTTCCATCCATTCATCCATCCATCCATTCATCCATTCATCCACCTATCATCCATCCATCCAACCATCCATCCATCCTTCCATCCTTCCATACATATATCCATCCGTCCATCCTTCCTTCCATCCATCCTTCCATCCATCTGTCCATCTGTCCATTCATCCATCCATCCTTCCATCCATCCATCCTTCCGTCCATCTGTCCATCCATTCATCCATCCATTCTTCCATCCATCCATTCTTCCATCCATCCATCCATTCATCCATCCTTCCATCCATTCATCCATCCATCCATCCATCCATCCATCTATCATCCATCCATCATCCATCCATCTATCCATCCATCTATCCATCTATCCATCCTTCCATCCATCCAACCATCCAATCATCCATCCTTCCATCCAACCATCCATCTTCCATCCATCCATCCATCCATCCATCATCACCTGTGGTGATGATGGATGATCTACTGGATCAGTAGATCTAGATCTTTGTCTTTTGTCGCAGCAATCTCTCGACACAACCCTCTCTTCCTGTGGCTGAAGCCCTGATCCATCTATCATCTAAACAAGACTCACAGATGCTTTAACTCCTTTTCTTGAKTCAAACGATCCTGCTCAATCCACAGGGAGCAGTCCACTTTAGTCAGGTCAGGAACCATGGCCTCGAGCTGACTCTCATCCCTGCTGCTTCAAACTCAGCTGCAAAACCACCTTAATGCAGGCTGAAAAAGTTCTGTTCTTCATTTCCTTCACCCATTCCTCCAGAACACACTTAAATATTGCTGCTTTGGTGAAAAAAAAAGCAGTTTTTGTTACTGAGCAGCTTGTTTAACGTGCAAACAACTAGTCGCTGAGAGGTTTTAAATATTTTAAATTCTCGCCTCCAACTTTTTATGAAGCTCAGAGCAGAAAACAGAATTGGCGAAGTGGGAAGTAGCTGTAGTATCCCACGTGTTTGCTGTTGTTTGGACCTAGTAGAGCAGTTTTATCTCCATGCAGTCAACATCGTGTCCAGTTTATGCTGTGCTTAAATTCAGTGAACCATTTGTTTTTATGGTCAGGATTTGACCAATCAGCTGCATCGCTCTTTCTAGGACCTTTTAACAGGAACATGAATGGATTTTTGTTGGATGTTTGAATAAAATAATGACACGATCATCCCTAACGAGGCCCTCAACGATGATCAAATGTGACTTCTTAGTTCAGCCGTGACTCTGGAAACATAATAATGCGTGTTTTTTAACGAGGATCTTTACTGGGAGACGATGGAGGCTGAATCATGTTCAGATCAGAGCTGAATAAATTATTTAGGCCTGATTCTCTCTGTGTGTGTGTGTGTGTGTGTGTGTCATCATGCTCGCTTTGCCGTCTGATGCTTAGTTTTCTTCTCTGGATGGGGGGAGGGGGTGTTATTACATGTTTTATTAACACATGCACACATTAACACTCAGAGGTCCGGTGTAGCGGGTCAGTGTTACAGTTTGTTCTCAGTTAAAGCAGGAAGGATTACAGAGTTGGGGGGTTGGGGGTGGGATGGTAACCGTGTGACTCAGAGCCCTGCAGCGTCTGTTCAAAGCCTCGACCTCGTTTATTCATCTCAACCTCGCCGCTTTCACCATATCCCTTCCTCGTTTTGCTTCTCCCCCCTTTTTTTGCTCCCCATCCTCATTTAAATACACATCTGTATCTGCCTTTTACAACCGTTACCGTCAGTCAGTCTACGTCCATGGTTGAATAAACTGAGCTGCGGTTTTTGCAGGACGTTTAATGGGATGACTCTCCTTCAATTGAGCACATAAAAAGGAAGCAAATTTATTATTTTGGACAAAAATGTGTCAGACTTKGCTACAGGTGAAGATAAGGCCCTTGTGGCTTGTTAGTCATCAGTTTGTAGCCACAGGGATTTGGACTCTTTGCAATTTACAGGTGCAGAAAGCTTTTTTTTCTCACAAGGAAGCTTGTTTTTAGCTGCACATTCTGCCTAATTAGACCAGAGGTTCTCAAACTGGGGTCCCAGGACCCACCAGGGGTCAATGCAAGGTATCTTGGGGGTCCTCAAAAAATTTCCCTAAATTGTTGATTTGGTTTTTATTTTTAAAAATGCAGATATAGGGTTAGAGGGTTAAAGGGTTTTGATTTAACCATTTGCAAGAGTTGCATTCTGTCAAAATATAATGAATTAACGTCTTATCAATGTATCATTTGAATGAACTGTCTGAAATATAATCCTAAAAAACATTTTTGAAACATTTTTTTGAGCAGTAGCAACAAAAAAAACTGATTTTGAATTTTTCCCTGTGAGCTAACAATGATTTTGTTTCTTTCCAACTGGGAAATCTTAAAATACAAATAATATTTGAGGTTTATTCTTTATATTAACATGAAAAAGTGCTCAATAAATTTACATAAAATTAGGATTCCGACCAAACAGTAATGTATTATCATAACCAACAAGACAAAAATAAGTCATATCTCTGGATAAGCTTATATCAGAATGATCCAGGTATCAAGATGTAGCTTTTAAAGCAGGAATGTGAAAATGTAATCAGGTCATTTTGACCAAATTTGACTTAATCCTCATGTCGATATGATGGCTCACATATTCCCATGGAATTTAGGGGTTGAAATGACAATAAATTATCTTTTCAAACAGCAGGGGGGTTATGAGGGGTCCCTGGAATTTTTTTTTCACCATTGTAAGGGGTCCCCAGAGCGAAAAGGTTTGAGAACCCCTGAATTAGACCATTAGAACTGAAAGATTTATTGTCATTTTTCAGATAATAATGAAGATGACATGTTAAGATACTTCCTGAAGATGACARAGCATATGTGTAGTGGCCATTTTCTTTAAAGTTCAAATATTTTAATTGGCCACTATTGCAATATTTCAATGCAGGCAAAAGAAGTCCATTGTCCAAAACTATGAAGATGATTTAATTGAAATAAAACAAGGAACTTCCAAAAATTAACAAGCAAACATTTGTGTTCCACCACATCCTCTTCTGCTCTGGTAAAAAATTAACATGCGCAGCCCAATGCATGCTGGTCCAATACTAGAGCACATACTTATGGTTTTCCCAATATTTACAGTTAAACTAATACAATAAAACATACTAACAAAATATTTATGCAAAATATTGTAACAAAAGGTAATCTTAAATAAATTAAAGAATTTCAAATGTAAAAAAGGTTAAAATAGCTCCTGCAATATGTTTTATTGAGGTTATCTTAGGTGGAGATGGAGGTGTTCAGCAGCCTTACAGCTGGCCCACATCTGGATCTGAGTCTCCTACCTGAAGGAGGCAGCTGGAGGGGAGTAGATGTGCTGGATGTTCAGGGTCATGCATGATGTTGTGAACCCTGCTCAGGCAGCGGCTGGTGTAAACCAATCAGAACGCTCTGTGGAGCCCTTGTGGCTCCGCCTCTAAAAAGAACAACCKTTAGCATAGCTGAACATGTTTACCAGAAGCTCCTTGTGCAGTTTAAAATGGACATGTCCTGCTTTTAAATCCTTCTTTTTCACATTTAAACCATTCAGTTGGGGTTTATTTAAAGTGGAAATGCARTGCTTTGGTCTGAATTCCTCCTTATTGTAACTCCACAAGCCCCTCTTTGCCCCCCGTCACCATCAACTCGTTTCGGTCCCGCCCTGCCTCCAATGTGTTCGGCCATTTTTGTAGTTTGACAGCAGAGGTATGATTGTCTAACATTTAATTTGCATATTAATTAAAAGAGGTCAACAACAGAAGACTTGTCCATCCGGTCTTACAGAGGAGAACGAAGACAACAGACCTGCAGAACTGTGAATTCTCAAAATTCTCAATAATTGTTCAGCGATAGAGAATAGAATAAACTGAACAGAGAGATTAATTTGAACTTTTCTG
>NW_013952862.1:218699-220298 GCF_001266775.1 Austrofundulus limnaeus | reverse complement strand
ATATACAACATGGCTCTGTTTGTGCCGGGGCACTGGATCTTTGGGGTGAACCATACGGAATAACCACTGGTTTGGGTCTGGGTTTGGGGTCTTCATTTTCACCTGAAGGTTGCATGGAATCCTGTCTGTGTTTCCTGTCTGCTTTCAGGAAAGCTGTTACTTTTTAACAGCTAAAAAGTGGATTTTGCAAATATTCCCCTTAATTTTCTCACATAGCTGAGGTGCTGCTGGGCCTTTTCCATGAGCTACCTTTGTTTTAAAACTGTATTATTCTAAAGATTATAAGTCTTTTCACTGCTGCTCAGGATGGGAGACTGAGACGAAGTGATTCAACACAATCTGCTAGCTTCCTYAAATTGTTTTTTTGTGTACAGTGCCCTGAGACAACATATGTTGTATCTTGGTGCTATATAAATAAACTGAATTGAAATGTTTCTGGTTTTAAATGCTGCTCTCAACAGAACCAACACTACTTCCTGTTTGTTAACGTTGACCTTTTGTCTTCATAAAGACAACAGCTTCCTAAAACGTGAGCAGGAAAAACAGATTTCTGACCCCACAGTATTGAGTTATAGCACACAGACACACATGAATAATAAATAAGCAGATAAAAATGAAGAGGTTGTGATACGAGACCTGCAGGACAACACATCCTCACTTTGCGTTGTTGTGTGTTTGAGTATTTTTTTTATGTATTTGTACTAGTAAAAATATCACGACGACCAGGAGGCTTTTAAGTCGGAGAGTTTAAATATTTCAAAAGAGCTGAAACACAAGACGACGACAAACACACACACAGTTCAACTGGAACAAAATGTTAAAAAAAACTTTAAACATAGTTTTACTCAAATTTAACTGATTGTTGTTTTTATAATAATTAAAATCTTCAGAGAACCTCTGTCCAGACTGAACCTGAACCCTGCAGCTCTTAAATCCCGGTTTTTATTTTCCCGCTGAATCTGTCTCAGACGGACCGGCACCGCCACAGAAACCGAGCTGCAGATAACAAATGGACTTTTTATTGATTAGTGGAAACGCTTCAGGGAAACCAGGATGTTTTATTTAATGGCTGCTTTCATTTCTGACACGGTTCTAACAAACACATTAAGAGACGCGCTGCAGGAGGCCATGATGTCTGTTAGCAAAATATCTCACTGGACGGAGTTAACTATCAGAAATCAATCAGTGACACTTTATTTAAATGTCAGAACTCTTAATGACATCTTAATTACTAATTAGTAATCAATTAATAATCACTAATTACTAACAGTGATACAACCAGAGAAAACTGGAGCTGAAATTTATTGAAAAACAAGTTTAAACTAGCAGAACAGACACTGAAATAAGCAAAGTAGTAGTTAAAACCTGAAATAAGCATCATAGTAATTAAAAGCTAAAATTACATCAACTCTAGCTAAAAGCTAAGATTAGCAAAACAGCAGCTAAAAGCTTAAATTGGCATTTGTTCAAAGACAAAACTAGCAAAACAGTAACTAAAAGCTAAATGTAGAAACATTGAAGCTAAAACCTTAAATTTGCCTAACAGTAGCTAAAACCTAATATTTGTAACAGTTTAGCTGAAAGCTAAAATGAGAAAAC
>NW_013952862.1:210674-218251 GCF_001266775.1 Austrofundulus limnaeus | reverse complement strand
ACACACACACACACACACACACACACACACACACACACACACACACACACACACACACACACACACACACACACACCCATCAGTGTGTCATCATTGATGATACGTCTCCTGTGATCACCTGACCCTCAGCGACCAATCGAAGCCTCTGCAGTCTGTGAACCACAGCTGAATAATAAGCAGTTTGAAGTGTTTCCTCCTGGGAGGAGGTCAGACAGGAAGCTCCCAAAGGAGATGAATGTGTGTGCATGTGTGTTAATGTGTGTGTGGTCGCAGCTGTTGCCTCCATTAATGGACAATTTATCTGTTTGAGCTGTTTAAATTCCACAAATTGGATCAAGAAGAGGAGAAGAAAGGAGGAGATGTCAGAGGTTATGAGATCTCACCTCCTTGCTTCCTTTCCTTACTCACTTGTCTCCTTCTAAGCACACCCTAAAGTTTTTTTTTAAGTCTTCATTCACTATCCTGTTGATAAACTGAAGAGTTGTAAATGCATAAGAAGTCAAAAATGTTCAATTAAAATCTGGTTTAGTTTTGATGTGAAAGAGATACTGGTGCATTTAAAACTCAAAAAAAAAAAAGGGTAGAAAATCAGGACTACTCAAGAGAAAGACAACAGCGCCCTCTGCAGGCCAAGCTGTGAACACATGAAACTTTAAATTAAACAAGAACAAGAAGCAGACAATAGAAAACAGCTCATTATCAAAACAAATAAAATAAAAATATTAAAAACTCTTCAGAGAGGTAATACTGAAGACCATTTTTTTTCCATAAGATCATTTTTATGAGCTAATATATGAAAATTATTCATTAGATTTTCATAATTAGGAGAAACTTTCTTAAAAATTTATGAGTCACATACTTTGTTCATGTGAGTTTTATACTCATCTCAAAATGTTGAAATACTATCTTGTAAATATGACATATGAGATATTATGCATGTTTATCTCCTAATCATGGTAATATGGAAGAAATTAATTTCTATAAATTTTTTTAAAAAGCCAGGACAAATTTAATTTTTTTCACCATTATTCTATTTTGTCTGATTATTTCTTTTACATTATTTGAATTTGATTACCATCTGAAAATTATAAAATCCATTGGAATGCATAGGATGCAGTTTTTCTTTTTAGTTGGAGCTTATTGTAGGACACAGTATTTTGACTTTTTTTTGCTCCTTTCAACTATGTATTTAGCACACAAATGTACTCTAATATATCAAAATTATTATTTTTTTATTTGCATATATATATAGTTGTTGTGTAGTATTGATATTTTATTGCATTTTGATTTTTCTTAACATACAACAGGTTGTCACAGCTGTTTTATTAGCTTTTCCCCCCTCTTATTTGTGGGCCTTTAATCAGTTGCACTCACTGAACAATGCAAAGACAAATTTACTGCTTTTATTGCTGTTAATAATAAATGTGTTCAGATCACCAGAGAA
The DNA here is from genome assembly GCF_001266775.1 of Austrofundulus limnaeus. Taxonomy (NCBI): domain Eukaryota; kingdom Metazoa; phylum Chordata; class Actinopteri; order Cyprinodontiformes; family Rivulidae; genus Austrofundulus; species Austrofundulus limnaeus. Next base: position 216,807 of record NW_013952862.1, on the reverse strand, counting down.
GTTGGTCAGTCCTGTCAAAGTGTGCAGCACACCAGAAACACCTGAACCAAAGTAACATTTTTTTACTGCTGTTTTTTTAAGCTGATAATAAAAAAACAGGATGTAGATATGTGGTGTATGTTCTCAGTAATGTTAAACTAATTTAACATTATGAAATGAATTAAAAGTAAATAAAGACATATTTTAATGAACACTGTTTACTTAAATACAAAGCAAAGCTGTTTCAAACAACACTCTGAGGTAAAATGTGTTAAGTTTGTGTTAACTGGATGCAAACAGATGTAAAAACGGTCAAATAAGCATTAAAAGGCGATGGAAGTGGATTATTTTTGAGTTGTGCTGATTTTAACCACCTACAGGGGGAAACTGAGTTAGAAGATGAGTCACTCTGTTATTTATTAGGATAAAAATATTAACAGCCATTAATCAATAAACACTTAAACCAAAAAAAAAAAGAACACTTTAAAACAAAAACAAACAAAATCCACAAAGCTAAATACTTTGTTCCACTCGCTCACTGCCTCCACGATAAGAAACAAACCTAAAATAAATCACACACACACACCAAAACACACACATCTCCTCTGTGAACCTGACCCACAGCAGGTCCACGTATTTCTAACTTTAAACCAGTGACTCCATCTGAGTTTCCTGACAGGCTGAGAGGTCGTGGAGGGGCTGCTCTCCTCGCTCGGAGCTCAGACGCTGATATGGCTGCGACTCAAACAGCTTCTGGGATTTTTATTTTTTTTTAACGTCGTGGTTTCAGAAAGAATTCTGCGTGTGAAGCTCGGGACAAAAAGACAAAACGTTTTGAGCCGGTGGCTCCTGAGAACACGGGTCGAATATAGAAAATAAACTCGAAAAAACTCAACGCGATCCACAAGTTCTGTTTTTGTAGCAATACATAAAACATCTGAGTACCTACTGGGTACTTACCAGGCTGTATTACTTACCAGGAACTTCCTAAGTGTGTATGTACCCAGTACTAACAGGGCACCTAAAGGGACTGGGCTGTATTATAAAGATACTTGTTACCCTGTAGATACTCTTGTATATACCAATTACATACTGAGTGGTTACAAACTATATACAGGGTATGTATCTGATACTAACAAGACATGTAATGGGTATGTACCAGGTAAATACCAAGCATGTACTGAGTGGTTACAAAGTATATACAGGGTATGTCTCTGATACTAACAAGATATATACTGGGTATGTATCAGGTACACACCAAGTAGCTAGAGTCTGTACTGGGTAGGTACCAGGTATATACTGAGTGGTTACAAAGTACATACAGAATTTGTCTCTGATAGTAACAAGATCAGGTACACACAAAGTACATACTGATTAGCTACAGAGTAGGTACTGGGTATGTATCTGATACTCACAAGACATTTACTGGATATGTACTAGGTATAAATCTGAGTAGTTACAAGTATGTACTGGGTACATATCTGGTACTAACAAGACATTTATTGGGTATATACCAAGTAGGTACTGAGAAGTTATGAGTATGTACTGGGTATGTATCTGGTACTAACAAGACATATACTGGGTATGTACCAATTATAAACTAAGTACATACTGAGTGGTTACAAAGTATATACTGGGTATGTATCTGATGCTAACAAGACATGTACTGGGTATGTACCAGGTAAATACCAAGTATGTACTGAGTGGTTACAAAGTATATACAGGGTATGTCTCTGATACTAACTGGGTATGTATCAGGGACACACCAAGTAGCTAGAGTCTGTACTGGGTATGTACCAGGTATATACTAAGTATGTACGGAGTGGTTACAAAGTACATACAGAATTTGTCTCTGATTCTAACAAGATCAGGTACACACAAAGTACATACTGATTAGCTACAGAGTAGGTACTGGGTATGTATCTGATACTCACAAGACATTTACTGGATATGTACTAGGTATAAATCTGAGTAGTTACAAGTATGTACTGGGTACATATCTGGTACTAACAAGACATTTATTGGGTATATACCAAGTAGGTACTGAGAAGTTATGAGTATGTACTGGGTATGTATCTGGTACTAACAAGACATATACTGGGTATGTACCAATTATAAACTAAGTACATACTGAGTAGTTACCAAGTATATACTAAGTAGGTATCTGGTACTTACAAGAAATGGACCAGGTACTTGACAGATATTTTCTTAGTACTGATCAGGTATGTACAGGGTACATATTTGGTACTTACTGAGTATGTACTGGGTATTTACTAGGATTTACTCTGTACATACCAGGTATATATCAGGTTTGCACAGAGTACTTACTAAGTATGTAAACACCTAGTACTTACAGTACCAGGTACAAACTGGGTATATACCAGGTTGTATTGAATACCTGCTGGGTATATACTATGTCCAGAGTAACAAAGTCACGTCATAATACAGGTACAAGAACATACTAGGTATTAAGTACCAGGTATGTAATACATATTGCTACTATTCTGCAGACCAGTTGATGTTTTTTATCGTTTATCAGATTCAACATAAACTCCACGTCTGAGAAAAACAAAGAAAGCAGGTGTGGTAGTCACAGGACCTGTGTGTGGCTGGTTTTACCGTTTATAGGAATGACTGTGATTTATTTTTTGTTGGCGTGGACGTGTAAAAACCATGAACTGGTCTTCAGACAGGAACAGTTCCAGCACGCAGGTCATCAACACAAACACACACACAGGCTCAAATTTATAAATAAATAAATAAAACTGTCCGGACAACAAGACGTGTTTAGTCGCAGGCTGCAGACGGGTTACTTTAACAAATAAATCACTGTTTACGTCAGACAAAAGAGGAGGGATTTTAAAGGTTTGTTCACAGAGAAAACTGTTTGTTTTTTTGTTAATGCTGGTGATGCTACTGTTAATTTGTATGTGCTGATCCTGTAAAATATTATCTTCTGTTTTAAATTAAGCACAGCTGAGAGACGGATTAAAAACTATTAAAACAAATCCAACCAGCCTTTTTTTTTTGTTTTTTTGTTTGATTTTAAAGAGCGAACAAACACTGAGTCTGCACCGGAGGCCAGCAGGATTTTAAAAGTTGTCTCTGAAGATCTAAAAAAAAAAATCAGTTTCTGGATGAYCTTCTGTGCTTGAGGACCTGATTCAAGGGAGGAGCTGCAGCAGCCGGGCTTGTCATCCAGTGAGATGTAGTTCGGAGAGGAGGCAGACTCAGAACCTGGACCAGGTTTTTTCTTTAAAGGGAAACGTGTGGAGTCTTCAGCGGGAAACCAGCAGGTAAAGTTCAGATAAAATCTTTGTGTAAATTTTTATATTTGATCTAAAAACAACACGTGATTCTACAACAAACTGAAACCAACTATCTCAGGACGCAGCGGCGCGGCTGCTGTCGGATGGAGGTCGGGTCCGGCAGGAGGACTGAAACAGACAGAGACGGGAGGGGGGGACGACGCGCAGACGGGCGGTCGGGTGCTGGGCTAGTTGTCTTCGTCCTCGTCATCGTCCTCGCCCTCGTCGTCTACGTCTCTCTTTCTCTTCTGTCCGTGAACGCCCGCCTGTTCCTCTGCGGAGACAGACCGGACCAATCACAGCCTGGAACAAGCCGCCGGGGGGGTTGCAACGTCAGCCGCAGCGTTATGACTCACCTTCTTCTTCTGCATAGTCTTCCTCGTCGTCGTACTCTTCCTGYAGACGCCAAACAGACAAAGAGCAGCTTAGCTTCGGCTAAAAAGCTAACATGTTATTAAAATCCATCCAGTGGTTCATGAGGTTTTTTGGCAACAAACAGATACAACACAAACAAACACACACAAAACATCATCATCATCATCGCCTTTTAGCGACAGACTGGTTCAGAGGCGTCCATTTTTACACCCGAGATAAATTCATCACCTGAACTAAATCAAACCCATTTTAAAGTGCCTGTGACATGAATTTTTTGTGATAAACGTGATTGCACTTTTGGAAAGATAACACTGATAACATATTGCAAAAGAAATTTCACACTAAGATGAACAGTTGTTTAGATATTTGCATGTGAAATAACAGGAAGTGATGTCAAAGGGGAATGTCTGCATGTGAACAGAGCGCTGCTACAACAGCTAACAACACAGACAGACGGGAATTTTCTGATTGGAGAAAAGTCATCAAATAATGCTTTAATAAACAAAGACCAGGGAGGTTTCTTTCTTAAAAAGTTCCCCTTTGATGTCACTTCCTGTTTCACTTTGGCTGAGCCAAATGCAAAGGAAAATATGCCAGTTATGGGACAAAACGGGGTAAATTGTGTGTTTTATGCCTATATTTTCCTAAATATGAAGATATTTTCTTTGACTTTTTGTATTTGAAGGATAGGCATGTCACAGGCACTTTAACTAAAACTCCTGACTATAACTGTCAAAGACTGAAGCCACGAAAATTGGTTAACAAACACCTACTGAGTCCGCTCAAGTCAAATCTAGTGTTCTGTAATAAACAGATAGCAGCATTGAAGCAGGGCTCTGTTCTCTGCCTGGATCAGCACAGGTGCATGATGGGATGGGATAGGGGGTCTGCTATGGATCCACCCACAGACTAAAGGCAAGTTGCTCAGCACAGGTGCATGATGGGATGGGACGGGATGTCTGCTATGGATCCACCCACAGACTAAAGGCTGAGTTGCCCACCTGATTGCCCTGGTTCACCTGAAAGCTCAGCCCCACCTCTCCTCCTTCTGAGCCATCCTCATCATCCTCTTCATCATCCTCCTCGCCGTAGTCCCCGGTTGGCCCCGCCCCGTCCTCGCCGTCTTCATCTGCGAACAGAGACCACCGTGAAACTAAGACAGGACCGAGGCGGAGGCATCCACGTTCTGTTGAACGTCTTCACCTTCGTCGTTGGCTTCCGAGTCCGGTGCCTCGTTGTCCTCCTGGTCGAAGCCGTCCAAGTAGGTGACCTGAGGGAGCAAATCGAAGACGCTCTCCCTGTAGTCCTCCAGAGACGTGATCTCACAGTTGAACAGGTCCAGACTCTGCAGGCTCTTCAGGTTTTGCTGCGGGGACGACAGCAGCAGCTGAGCATCTCTAAACACCCACAGTCGCTTCGCAAAAGAAAAGAAGAACGGACTGACCAGCGCCTCCAAAGTGTTCAGCTCCTTGATCTTGTTCCCGCTCAGGTTGAGGTAGGTCAGGTTAGGACATTTCTCCGCGAGGGTCTCCAGAGACCCCGACAGGTTGTTGTCGCTCAGCTCCAGCTGGAGAAAGAGGAGGAGAGCTGAGGCTACATTCAGAAAAAGAACATCAGAGAAACACTGACACCTGGTGGACAGACGGGTGTATTACAGCTTCACTTCATAAACAAACCATGACAGGAAAACAACCTGCTGATCAAAGCAACGGTCTTTAGTCCAGAGGAGAGCTTCTTACTTTGCGTAGTTTGGGCAGAGAGGGAAGCTTGGCCAAAGAGCTCAGACCCACGTTGACCATGCTGAGGAACTCGAGCGCCGTGAACCCGTCTGTCAGACCTTCCACCTCCCCGTCAGCTGAGCGACTGTTGTCCACAACCAGCTCCACAATCTGAGAGGGCAGAAACTCATATTTTACATTTACAAAAAAAAAAAAGACTAATTTAAAAAATGTCCCTTAGAATTACTGGAAGTTGACAACCCTAATTGTATTTGAACCAAAAGTGTTCATATTTAATGTAGATAGAAAAATAACCAGCAACACAGCAAGTGAAAACAAAAACTAGGAGTTTGCACAGCTGTAGTCCCCACCGATACCTCCTGTTGTTTGTACACCTTTGAATAGCTGCAACAGGTAACGTACAGGTGAGTTAATTAGTCATTAGTGCTTTATTTTTCTAATTAAATTTACTGTTAAAAAATGTACCAATTTTAAGCAACATATCTGTAAAACTGCACAAGTTGTAGCCATTTTTGTTTTCTAATATCAGTCAGCTGTGGCGGCCATCTTTAAATTAGCTTGCGTGCAAATAGAGCTCAGAACGTCTGCTGTGGATCAGTCTCAGCTACTACCACATTAAAATTTATGTGACCCATCACATCGAAACGAGGATTAAGTCCAAAGGTGGAAAAATAGGCAGATAAATTGCATTTTGCCAGAATATAATGAATTAATTCATTATCAATGTATCAT
>NW_013952862.1:189627-209412 GCF_001266775.1 Austrofundulus limnaeus | reverse complement strand
TTAGTCGACTAATCGAAAAAATAATCGGTGATTAATCGATAATAAAAATAATCGTTTGTGGCAGCCCTAGCAGCCATGTTGAATCATGCAATGATTAGTTTCTGAGAGTTTCATCAAAACCTCTAGCGGCTCATGAGATATTTTACTAACAATCAGCAAAAGCATAAATAAAAGAAATAAGCGAGTGTGTGCATTTTTCTGATGAACTGGTGCTGGTGAAGGACTTTGCTCAGACTGGTGGCTGCTTTCATTTCCCAGAGTTCTTTGGGGCTTTCTGCTTATATAAGCACACAGAGAGGAGAGCACCAGCCTGCAGCTCCATCATCAGTGTGCAGGCTTTAACCCACTATAATCTGCATGCAGAGAGGAGGTGCTGCAGGAGGAGGAGGAGGTGGTGGAGGAGGAGGATTCTCTGCATTCACCATCTGCCGGGTCTGGCTTCCTCCAATATATAAAACATGACAGCAGAGTATCATTTATTAGGAGCATTATTGAACTGGGGCTGCTGGTTATATAATACAGGCGCGTGCACGCGCATTAAACCTGTTTTGCGCCGTGCAAACTGACAATGTCAGGTGAATCAGTGAGCTAATTCGCTGGTACTTTAAGGGGGATGTAACGCCATCTTATCCCGTTACATCGTTCATCAAAAGCCCCCCTCAATGCAAACACGTCGCCGGCTGGTCGTRGAGCGTCGCTTTTTAAAGCGTGACGGTCGAAACGAAACGCATCAAATTAATCCGCGAGGAGAGGTCGCGAGCTGTGTTCCCCCCCCACGACCTCTGTCTGCGCGCGACCCACTGGGTCGCAATCGCATTGTAAAAGGGGGGAGGTTTAAAAAAAAAAGTAAGAAAAATGCGACGAATCCTGTCGCAAATTCATCTGGGAGCGGTGAAAAGTGAGAAAACGCGGCGAAAAAATAGTCCAACCCGAGACATTACCGTCGAAGTTTATTTAAATCGCCAGAGACTTAAAATGTCCGCTCGGTGAAGACTGTCGGAGCCACAGCGGAGTCAGTTGTTGTTGACGAGCTTATCCGAGCCCAGAACAGCCCCGCTGCTAATCTGGAAACCGTCCTCCTCTCCGACCGGGCACCATTTTGTCACATTTCGGTCTCCCGTGTTAAAAAGCAGACCGAGAAGTCAAACTTCGTCCCGGTGTTTCGGTTACAGGTGGACGGATGCTGGTAATTTGTGCCCCGGTGAGAGACGCCGGGATTTCACCGGAGAGAGAGCGAGGAGGGGGGCGGGCGGGACGGACCCGAGCTGCGCGAGATGCTCCACATTCAGCTGAAAACCGCTGCTAAGAGCTGCGGCGACACTTCAGAATAATTAATATTTACAATTTAGCKGGCGAATTGTCCGAACACAACGATAAAGGGCTCAGCGGGAGAGGGACGGGAGGAGGCGCAGCAGCGTGCCCGGGCTCAGGACCGCACATCACGGACTATTTCAGGCAACAATAAACATGTTATAAAAGACTTTTTGTCGCTTACCTCTGCCGGACTCCGGTTCCGCAGCTCTAAAGTGATCCTCTTCTTCATTTCCATGTCGAAATATGTGTCGTGGCTGTTGAAAAGCGAGCGAGGAACAATTGAGAAAGTCCCGGGGATCAGAGCAGTGGCTGCCCTTTTCTGCTGGCCGCAAGTTGCCTACTGATCCTCCATGATACCTCGCGCCCTGCCCCCTCCACTACAGCCCCGCCCACCGCCGCTCGGAATGGGCAGAGCGTGTCAGGCTCATGCCTCTGATTGGACCGCGGACGCGTCAGTCATGATTGATCGGAATTAAACTTATCCGAAGCTCAACCGACCAACCTGAGAGTTGTACAATGAATGCAACGACACATTTGTTACAATAATTCACATTTTAGACTCCAAGTTTTGATTATATCCTCTATATACAATATAATTTATGCAAAAATATCGATATATGTGATAAGTTTACAACAACACTTTGTTTTATATTAAGTTATTCACTGCAAACTAAAATAAACAAAGAAAGCAGGTACGACTAGAGAAACAATTGAGAACAAAAACAGATTTTTGTTTTTTGCTTTATGGCACCAAGTGTATCCTTACGTCTTAATAATTAAGATTGCTAAAACTTTCTAAAGCACAAAACTTATTTTCAATGACTGAAACAAACTCAAATTTAAATCTTGTACTTTTGTATGATGTTTTCAGTGTTCTAAAGTTTACACCTTAATACATTTATTAAACTATATGACTAATAGCGTGGTGTGTTATTCGCAAATTAAATATACGTTTTTACAAAAACAAAGAATAAAACTCTCAGCAGTTATAAATGATGTGAGTCGGCAACCAAAAACTTTAGCCAAAAGCAAGTTCATATTTAAATGCAGAAATTCATAACCTTTATTGAGAAGCGGTCAGGTCAAAGTTAAAAAAATACAACTTTATATGTACATAGAAAAGGGTTGCAAAGCTTATAAAAATAACTGAGAAGGGTAAGAGCAGGAAATGAAGTCACGACAGGTTTACTAATGATAAATGTGAACATGTTTTTATCAGATGGAAACCTAGAGGAATGCACATTTGGCTTTAGGTGCTCCACATACACAACTTATTAAAWTTTTTTTTTTTGTAGTTTTACGTCTAAAACATCCATTTTTTACATTCAGTCCTTCGATTTACTGACCTGAAGCTTGCTTTGCTTAAATTGGCAAACATAAATCTGGTTTATCCTCTATTTGAAGTAATGCATTCCCGATATTTTTATTTCTGAAGTCAAAACAGTTCCCGAACATTACTTGCAGAACTGATATCAACTATTCTGATTCACCGTTTTATAAAACAATCACCTGACACCGAGATTCAGATGTTTAGAGTTAAAACAGTCTCCTGTGAGAGGTTTTATCTTTCATCTGCTTCATTTTAAGCTTAAAGAAATTGTTTCTTGCCCATATCAAAAAAGCAAAAGCTGTTTGCTGCACAGCCATACAAACAGAGCCTGAGAAAAAACAGTTGGATTGTAGGAAAATTAAGTTATAGAAGTAGAAAATAGTTAATATTTCAGATTTCTACTCATCCTTTTTCTGTAATGAAACAAAACAAACTGAGTATCTTTGAGTCGTTAAAGATTTTCTAGAAAAAAAAGGCATTTGAAGTCATTTTAAAAAGTGGATAAAATATTTTTAGTTTAAACACTGTAAAATAATTAAGAAACTAATAATTAATAAAAAAAATTAAGTAGCAGTTGGTCAAAGTCAAACTTATGGGATTTAATAATGACTTTATAGCAACCAGATGGGAAACTAAAAATAATGATTATTATTAACACAAAAGAAAAGTTGTAGTTTCCATAATGAATCTTGTTCACTCCCAATCAGGATTATTTGTTTAATAAAACTCAGCATTTCATTAGTTTTAGATGTTAGTTGGATTAATTCAAAGAAACACAGGAAATGAGTCAAGAGGCATCTGCTTTAAAAAATTCCCATGAGGCCGTTTGAGCTTTCTGTTGAATATTAGGTTAGTATTTGTGAAACAGAGAAGTGCAGTTTGGCATTCGGACATTAGTTAAAGGACCCGGTGATGAGGGCGTTAACATCCACAAAAACGTAAAACAAATTAAATGTAAAAAAAACATTGAAACAAAATACATGAAACAAGCTGGAAATTAGTTTAGAGGGAGTTCTTTTAGTGTCCAAACAAAACTGGAAAATTGACTTGTTTCATGTTTTCACCCTTTGACACAAAAATGAAATTAAAATGTGCCGTTTTGAAGCCATTAGACAAGTTATGTTGACTCTGGGAAACAAAACAGAAGAAAAGAGAACATCCTGTAAACAAAAGAAAAAAAAAGAGGCAAAACTGAATATGATGGGAGTAATTCATGGCATCCAAAATGTTGCAAATGGGACAAACTATTGGTCTAAATTCCTGTCATTTATTCTACATATCCTCGGCGTGAGAGATGGTTTCTCCAGATTCAAAGAGGGAAGCAAAATGTTAGCGCAACGAAGACCGGCTTGGAGATACATAAATGAGTAAACCATCAAATAAAGGTCCCGTGTTCTCAGATATTCACTCATTTGTTCTTTTCTGCTGTAACTCCATCACAGAGCATTAAAGGAGGCATTCAGAACTCACAGTGCCTGAAGACTCTTGAGGTGTCCTCACAGATCTACCTGATCTGTTGGCATCAAATGATTCAGGGATTTAAAACGATGCGTCGTGAYTCCTCCTTTTATCAGTTCGTCTTCCATCTCTGAGTAATCTTTTTAAAGAAGTCACTCCGTCTCTCGCTTCCTGCCACGAGTCAGCTCCTGCGCCACCCTCTGAGTCTCAGTTGAATTCACGAGTCTAATCAGCCCCCGGCTGTTCTGATGGAAGTTTTTATTGCCCCCGCTGCTCCGTCTGTTAGGAGCTGACCTGAGTCGTCTCTCCGCCCGTCTCCACCAGCGTCACCTGACCCTCCTCCCCTTCCATGATGATGCCGCCCTCCTGCAGCACCACCATCTCTCCCTCCTCTTCAACCACGCCGGCGGCCCCCTCCTCCTCATCCTCTCCCCCCACCACCTCCTCTGGGCTGGCGGCGTTGGTGGCGCCGCCGACTGCGTTGTTGGTGCCGGCYTGACTTTGGGCCATGGCCTCCAGCTTCATGCGGTACTCCTCGGCTTCCTGCTCCTTACGCAGCAGCTGCTGTCGGTACTCCTGAGCCTTCCTGTTGGCCTCCTGCAGCTGTCTCTGCAGCAGCTCCTGAACACAGACGCACCACAGGCAGGAGGTTAGGGGAAAGTTTGACTTTTAAGTTCACATTAGGGCTGGGTATCATGGACTATTCTCTAGATTGACTCGATTTCAGTTCATAARGTTCTGAATCGATTAATCACGATTCAATTCAAGTCGATCTGCTCTTAAATAATGAAAATGGTTCAACTGTGTTGCAAAATACAACGTCACTATTTTTTCTCTTCACCATAAGGACAAACTTTTAAATTAAACAGTTTAATCTTGAAGGAAAACAGTTTTAAATTAAAAAAGGATCTGCAGGTGACTGTGTTGTTGGAGGAATTCATTTTTAAGAAATTAATTATTTTCTTGATAAATAAGAAGTGATGGGAATAAGGTTGCAGAAGAGGTGGGACAATATAAATATACTTCTGCCCACTTCTGTTGAGTGTATGAAAATTATATATTTGTAATGTTTATGTTAGCTTCTGTTATGTTCAATATAACTTATTAAAACTTATTACTTATACCTTATTAAAACAAATAATACAACTACAACATTTCATCACTATTGATTTCATTAAGACGTTTCTTAAAGTTTAAAAATAGTAATATTCGTAACAAAACAAAATGATTTTGTTAGAATATCATCTTTAACACATTTTCGGACTATAAGCCGCGACTTTTTTCCTGAACTTTGAACCATGAGGCTTATAGACCGGTGCGGCTTATACATGGATTTTTTTCTTCAGCCACCAGTGGACTCTTATGCTCAATTTGCTTCAACCACTTGCTTCAAAAAAAGAAAGGAAAAAAAAAAAGAAAAAAAAGCTATCTCTTCCAGAGCCGACTGTTGACCAGGAAGCAGCGATTTAAAGATAGTCAATGGCCAAAAACTCATAAAAGGGGATAAAACAGACATTTTTCACAGTGGAATCTGACTGATAAAAACTTTGGAGCTTAATCCAGGACCAGTTTGTGGATAAACGTTGAGTGAAGAGCCGCCGACTTTCTTTTTCCTCATTGCACTCTCCGGGGAAGGAATCCCATGCAGTGACGTATGCTGGAGCGGGAGGGCTTTCCCAGCACAGCTTCAGAGCCAACATTACCCCGGGAGGACAGAGACACAGAAAGCAACACTGAACAGATACAGCTGTGTGACGCAGCTTTTCTCAGCTTGTTTAAATCTGACACTGAAGAGGAGGACTTCGATGTTTTCAGAGCGCCAGAGAACGATGAATGAGACGTTTTGTTGGATCACAAACTGTTAAAGAAAACTACCAAAATAAGGTCAGTTAAATGAACCGTATTCCTCCGAACTTTAATTCBTAAWGGTTTGCTTTTTATGTTTTGATGTTGAATTCACTTTTTTGACGGCAAATTTGGGTGTACTGTTTTTTTTATGTTGGGGTTATAGTCCGGTGCAGCTTATATGTTAATGTTCGCGGAATTTTTTTAAATAAATGGCAGGTGCGGCTTATAGTCCGAAAAATACGGTATACATGTTGTGAAGAACAGTTACAGCCAGATGTTTACTGAGGGTGCAACGATACAAAAAAAAAATAAATAAATAAAAAAAAAATCACGATTCGGTTCAATATTTTAGTCCCACAGTTCGATTTTTTTGATACAAAAAAGAGAAATGTCCATGCCCTTTTTAACTTGTAATTTATTTAAATTAATTATGAACATTTGTTTAACCTCAAAAGTACAGTTTTTAAATTAAATGTTGCTGAAACAGCAAGTTACTCATTGAATCTGCGTTCAACAATGCAGCCTAGGTGGAGTAGTCGAACACAGATCCACTGATCCTGCAACACAGAGCATCTTCAGAAGACAAGTTGATAAAATAAATGTAAAAAATCTGTATTATTCGATACGGGTGTGTATTGAATGGTTCGATACGGGTACATGTACTGGTGCACCCCTAATGTTTAATACTGTTGTTTGGTTCGAGCGCCTAACGAGCAACTCGTCGAAGCTTACTTCGTTTTCGCTACCGCATAGGAGCGTAAATCTTTGCAAACTAAAGTCACCATAGTTTCTGTTGTCTTTAAGTTCTGCTGAGAATCGGCTGATAAACTGAGTGATTCCTTTCTTTTGTTTTGTTCCAGACAACTTGTTATCGAAAGCTAACGTTAGCGCTGAACGTCAGTCAGGTGTAAACATACGGCAAGCCAGGAGTGACAAAATACAGAAATCGATTTTCCCAAATTTCAATGAAATCGATTTTTTAAACCCAGCCCTGATTCACATTAAAGCTACTTTTTGACTAAAAGGAATAAAAAGCTGTCGTTTTACTCACCGTCTCTCCAGTTTCGCTGTGGTTGTTGGTGATCTCCAGCTTCCTCTTCCTGGAGGGCGGAGGCTGCGGCTCGTCTGCCACCACCTCTTCTGTCACCGTATTGGCTGGAACTGCCAGCACTGAAAGTAAACAAACACTTAGCGACAAAACAACTCACTAAATCAGCCTGGTGGTCCTCCCAGGACAGATGGCGTTCGTGTCGTACTCTGCTGTCCGTGCTGCATCGTGACAAAGAACGGCTGCGTCATCCCTCCCGTGGTCTGCAGGTTGCCGTGCTGGTCTGTTACGATGGTGATGACTCTCTGACCGCCTTCGTTGACGACGGTGGCGTGCTGGATGTTGGGATCCAAAGCGCTGGCAGCCACCGCCTCCTCTGACTCCCCTGAAGGACGWAAACACAAAATACACGAGGCAACGTTCTGAAAAAGCTCACAGTAAACCTCCACAGTGATAGTAAAAGTGCGTACCTGCGTTGGCCTTATTGAGAAGGTCTGCCAGGTTGACCACGCCCCCTTGGATGGAAGGGATTCCCTGGATGATGTACTGCGGCTGGCTGGGGACGCTGCTCGTCTCCAAATTCATGCTAACCTGGTTCAAGTTAACCTGGTTCTGCATGCTCTCCTGCAAACACAAGAAAAATAAAGTGTTCTCATCAATTAATACGACAAACATTTAGAAACATATTGTGTATTTAAATATTTGGCATCAAAAAAATTTGTAAGATTAATAAAATGTATACACAGACTCCTGCAGAGGAAGTTCAGGAGTTTCCCTTCAGGTTTTTCCTCACCTGCAGCAGCAGCATCAGCTCCGTGTTCTGGATGTCGGCGGCGATGTCGAACGGCGTTTTGTCGAATTTGCTGCGCGCGTGCACGTCGGCGCCGTGCTTGACGAGGGCCTCGGCCACGCCGTGGTGTCCGTGCTGAGCCGCCCAGTGAAGCGCCGTCATCTTCAGCATGTCTTTGGCGTTGATATCCGCTCCGCTCTGAAAGAAGATTTTCATTTAAGCTTCAACTTTTGATTTTTTTTGGTTATAGATTGAACAACAAAACGGTTTAAAATCTGCAACAGGTTAGGAGAAAACCTGAGGTCCCACCCTAATCAGCAGCTCCACGATGATTGTGTGTCCCTCAGCAGCAGCCATGTGCAGCGGCGTCCTGTCCACTTTGGTGCGGGCGTCCCTGCTGACGCCAGCTCTCAGCAGGACGTCTGCAGTGGAATAATGGCCGTGCTGAGCGGCCAAGTGGAGGGGGGACGTTCCCAACTGTCAAAAACACCAGACAGGTTTCACACAGGTGACTCACGCATTAACACAGCCCACCCTGTGACCGTTCTGTCACCAGCAAATGGAGAGCTTTGCCTTTCGACTCGACCCTTTCTTCACCACGACAGACCGAAGCAACGCTCTCATTACCCAAACACAAAGGCAGGCTTCTTACCCAGTCTGTAGTGAACGGAGCTCCGTTGGCCATCAGGTTCCGGACCTCGTCATCGTTCCCTTTCCGAGCCGCTTCCAGCAGCCTCTTCCCCAGGTCCACCAGTGACATCTGACTCAGATCAATACCAGTGATGAGTTTTGATCATGTTACAACCATGTCCTAATTTATAATCCTGCTCTCAGACACTGAAAAATACTTTTTTTGTACATCCAAAACTATAGGTAATCGTTTCACTAATTAATGCATAACAATTGAACATTTGTTAAAGATTTAGGACTTAAACAGCCGTAAGTCTTTAGCATAAACTACTTCAAGCAAAAAATATTAATGTGTTTAAACTCAGTTTACATTCCTATCATCTGTTACTGACATCCCAGAACAAAAGTAGGTCTAAGTCTAAACTGATGTTACTTGTTGCTGCACAAAACTGATAAGAACTGACACAACAAATGTTATCTCAGCCGGAACACTTCGAACACATTATTGCACCGAATGTTTACTTGAACTACATTACTCAGCATTTCTTTTCACTGAGAAATTAACCAAAAACATTAAAATTTAGTGTGTGTGTGTGTGTGTGTGTATTACAGTAAAACCAGGTATTTTGAATTAGTTTTGCTGCATATTTTCTAAACTTTATAGGACAAAACACTACCCAAACCCCACCCATAAAAAAGAATAGAATTAACATATTTCTTAGATGTAGCAGAAAAACCTCTGAAATGTTCATAGTTGTGTTTTTCTTTATCTAAACTTTGTGGTCACAAACGATTCAGTAAATAAAAAGGCAACATTATCACTTTTGATGGACCTAATTTAGTTCCTTTGTTGTATGAATGAAGCCCAAACATGTAAGTTTTAACTAAAAAGCTAAATAAATAAATAAATAAATAAAAATCAGACCGAGCACTGATGAATAAAACAAATGTTTAATCAGCTAAGAAACTCCTTAGGACGCAGTGAAAACAAACAAAAGCACATCATTTCAAATGTGTCAGTAGTATAAGAGCACTGTAGGGTTTTAAAAGTAAAAAATTAAGCGTTTTTAATGTACGGAAACTGTTTAAAGCAGCGTCCGATAATGGAACCCAATTGACATATATGGTTTAGTATTGCGAAACGACGAAGAACGAGACTTTTCTCTCGGCGGCCGAGAAGCCATTTTACGCGCCTAACACGGCCAGAAAACAGTCCGCCATGTGCCACGTCTTTCCCCGTGCTCTGCTCTCCAAGCGCCTATTTATCGCACTCACTGCATAAACATGTTTATCTGTTCCCTTGATAAATTTACGGTAGCACGAACAGGAAAYTGTTTGATATTAAGTTGTTGGCTTTCCGGGGGAAGTCACATAGAAATTTCCTATTTTACACACGGAGAAAAAACTACTTCCACATCCGGTTAGAAGCAAACTACAAGCGTGCGCCGCCAAACCGCTTACCGAAGAGTCTTCCGATGAGATTTTTTTTTTTACTACTTCTGCTTATTCTTGTAACAATTTAAGGTGTTGAATCTCAGAAAGTGTGGATCTTCTGCTGGTGGACGAACGGCGACTTACCGTGTATGTAGTTTTGTGTGGCTAGCCAGGCTATTCCTCTCTGCTAATGTTAGCACGCTAGCCGGCTAAATACAACCAGCCCCTTTCAGTGACGAGGACCTGTGCGCTTTTATCGTTCCACAATACGCAGTCAAAGCTAATAATGTGAACACTTAAATTAAAAAATGCGCAAGCCGTAGACATCAAGAACCACTGCAGTATGTCGGGACTCTGCAGAGCTTGTTTACTGCGAAAGTTAGCGAGAAACGGTCCCTACATGACCGGATGCTGCGGATTCAGACTTCAACATAAAATACCTACTCATAGGCAGTAAGTTATATGTTCCTTAAWTTTATTTATTTAAATTTGTTACAAGTTTAGTATAACTTACGACTGCAGGGATATTAGTTTTGCGTTTGAAAAGTACACGAATCCTTTAAAAATTTTAATGCTTTTTAAAATTTACTTTGCCAGCACTGAAAAAAAAAAAAAAACGCTGAGAACAGATTAAAAAGCACTTGTCTCGTAAAACAAATTGGTTTATTTTTTTCCAGTCGCTTTATTTAGAATATTCTGGATTTAAATAGCTACATTTGTAAAAAAAAAAAAAAAAATTTCAATAACAGTTGAAACGTGGAGCGTGCATTTTATTCTGAAAGACCTAACAGGAAGTGCAGACTTTTTTTTATTTGTTTACCAGCCGACTTGTGTTAGCTGTGTTAGCTTRCCCGCAAATGGTTAGTGATTAAAATTAACGCTGATTTTACCTTTTTCTGCCGGTGAGTCTCGTAACTAAAAGTCTCCTATCGCGAGTCGTACTCCGGCAGGTGTTCACCTGCCGCGAAGCCTTTTAAAAACTCTTTATGTTTGTGTGTTTTTTYCCCCCCTTGGTACAAATATGGCGGTCCGGCGACACCGGAGGTGGAAGCCAGAGTGCGCGTAACCTCCTTCGTGGGCGGGGCTTCGTGTTGACGCTGAAGCAGACCTGGGGTCAGTTTAAAAATCAGAGCTTTCATTTGATACCATCGCAGACGCTGACCCCGGTAAAGCGCAAAGAAATGGCGCACACCCTTCTGCTTATCGTCATTTAAAAAACTGTCCCGTTTATTTCCACCCAGAGGTGAAATCTGTCCAAATAACCTAGCATTTTCTTTTTTTTTTAAATGTGCAATTGAGTATTGACACAACTGCAAGTTTCACTAATTATTGTAATATCATTAATTATGAATTTTGAAATTTTTATTTTTTTTTTCTGTAGGCTTATTTATATAACGTAATTTTGTAATTAACGTGTTCATAATCTCAAAAATAAATGTTAAAGGCTAAATAAAATCAAGTTATTTGGTCTGGGTATTTTGTTAATACTAATGAATTTCAAAAATCTCTCTTTCGGTTAAAAAAAAATACCAAGACACTTCATATGTTTACAAAAGGACATTTTATTATAGTGTGGAGGCGGTAAATATTCAGAAGTTTTAATCTCATCCAGTTGCACAAACAGGATAAAAAGGAATTTAGTGTTAAAGCAGCTTTGAATAAAACAAAAAGGCACAAATCTGAAAATAAATTAAGCCTTTTTTTTTTTTTTTTTACTCCAGGTAGGTTTTGGATCTATATCAGGTTCAAGGCCACCGATTTTGCTTTAATGCTGCAACCAAAAATCACAATCACAAAAACTCAGTCAGGTGATGACGTCATGCATTCATCTATGAGACAAAACCTATAGTTTTAAATTAAATTCTAAACACAAACATAACCGTAAGTTGATCATCTGTGGCTGTAAACTAATGCTTTGTTTCTGGTGCAGTTTTACTAAAACATCTCCAGCCTGCTGTGAGTTTGTTTCACTAAAGTAACTTTATCAGTGCGAATGAAAGGATGTGGGTCAGGTTATAGGGGTTTCAGAGCAGCAGGTTGAGGTCAGCCAGCAGAGAGTCCACGTCTGCGATTGGAGCTCTCCAGTAGTTGAAGGAGGAGAACTCAGACAGCTCCTCCTGCAGGAGAGCATCAGATGAGATGTGCAGAGGTATGAAGAACAGTGAACTAACACAACACTTAAATGCAGACACACTGGCTCAGGATGCAGAGAGAACCATGTCTCACCTCGTCCTGACCCCACATCTTGTTTTTGGGCTTGCTGTGGTCCACCAACCCCAGGTCCTCCAGCTCCGACAGGTCCAGAGCTGGGATCGGTTGTTTCCAGAACAGGAAGGAGTCGTACTGGCTGTTTGATTTCTCCAGCATGTTTACGTCTAAATAAATAGAAAATGCAAACACTGTGGGTCAAATCAAGAAACGTTCGCAATAAAACCTAACAGATAATCTGGGTTTTGGTTAAACTGCACATGCTTCCTTTTGGTTAGTGGTTACATTTTTATTAATTATTAATAAACAGTTTTCCAGCATACATTTTAAATAGCTATACAAATGTCCAAACTCCTTTTTATATAAACCATGATTATTTAATAATAATAATTAAATAAGATATGTGTATGTTTAATAATTTAATTTGGATTTGCAGCTTGTTTTACTGTATTGGAACCAAAAGAAAAATCTGAATTTTTGTTTAATTGAAAACAAAAAAAAAAAAAAAACTTTTTTTGATTTATTTCTACTTTGTTCCATATTGTTTTTGTTCTATTTCTAATCTAAGTCTTAAAATATTTTATGTAAAAAGGCTGAAAATCTACAAAAGCCAGCCTCTACATGAATATACAGGTGCTGGTCATAAAATTAGAATATCATGAAAAAGTAGATTTATTTCAGTAATTCCATTTAAAAAGTGAAACTTGTATATTATATTCATACATTACATACAAACTCATGTATTTCAAATGTTTATTTTGTTTAATTTTGATGATTACAAATGACAACAAATGAAAATCTCAAATTCAGCATATCAGAAAATTAGAATCTTGTGAAAAGGTTCAAAATGGATGGCACCTGGTACCTCACTCTAATCAGCTAATTAACTCAAACCACCTGCAAAGGCCTTTAAATGGTCTTTCAGTCTAGTTCTATAGGCTACACAATCATGGGGAAGACTGCTGACTTGACAGTTGTCCAAARGACGACCATCGACACCTTGCACAAGGAGGGCAAGACACAAAAGGTCATCGCTAAAGAGGCTGGCTGTTCACAGAGCTCTGTGTCCAAGCACATTAATAGAGAGGCGAAGGGAAGGAAAAGATGTGGTCGAAGAAAATGTACAAGCAAGAGAGATAACCGCACCCTGGAGAGGATTGTGAAACAAAACCCATTCAAAAATGTGGGGGAGATTCACAAAGAGTGGACTGCAGCTGGAGTGAGTGCTTCAAGAACCACCACACACAGACGTATGAAAGACATGGGTTTCTGCTGTCGCATTCCTTGTGTCAAGCCACTCTTGAACCACAGACAGCGTCAGAAGCGTCTTGCCTGGGCTACAGAGAAACAGGACTGGACTGCTGGTGAGTGGTCCAAAGTCATGTTCTCTGATGAAAGTAAATTTTGCATTTCCTTTGGAAATCAAGGTCCCAGAGTCTGGAGRAAAAGAAGAGAGGCACTTCATCCACGTTGCTTGAAGTCCAGTGTAAAGTTTCCACAGTCAGTGATGGTTTGGGGTGCCATGTCATCTGCTGGTGTTGGTCCATTGTGTTTTCTGAGGTCCAGGGTCAACGCAGCCACATACCAGGAAGTTTTAGAGCACTTCATGCTTCCTGCTGCTGACCAACTTTTTGGAGATGCAGATTTCATTTTCCAACAGGACTTGGCACCTGCACACAGTGCCAAAGCTACCAGTACCTGGTTGAAGGACCATGGTATCCCTGTTCTTAATTGGCCAGCAAACTCTCCTGACCTTAACCCCATAGAAAATCTATGGGGTATTGTGAAGAAGAAGATGCAATACACCAGACCCAACAATTCAGAAGAGCTAAAAGCCACTATTAGAGCAACCTGGGCTATCATAACACCTGAGCAGTGCCACAGACTGATCGACTCCACGCCACGCCRCATTGCTGCAGTAATACAGGCCAAAGGAGCCCCAACAAAATACTGAGTGCTGTACATGCTCATACTTTTCATGTTCATACTTTTCAGTCGGCCAACATTTCTATAAATCCTTTGTTTTTATTGGTCTTCAGTAATATTCTAATTTTCTGAAATGCTGAATTTGAGATTTTCATTTGTTGTCATTTGTAATCATCAAAATTAAAGGAAATAAACATTTGAAATATATGAGTTTGTATGTAATGTATGAATATAATATACAAGTTTCACTTTTTAAATGGAATTACTGAAATAAATCTACTTTTTCATGATATTCTAATTTTATGACCAGCACCTGTACTGTGTTAATATTATATATATATTTGTGTTTTTTACCTTTATTCTTCATTATTTGTAGCGAAATTACAGAACATTACATTTGTTGCCCTTTTTAATTGTAAAATGCTGTTCAAAATAAAACAAGCTGACATGACATACGTATAGGTATAAAAACTGAAAAAAGTCAAAACCAGCTGAAAAATGTATTTTTAACCTGTTATTTTCCTTTATTTAGCCACCAAATGGCATTTTTCTGTTCTTTTGTTTACCTAACATTGTTCTGTAACACTGGCAGTTAGTATTTATTACTTAAAAAAATCAACAACAACAATGCACTAGTTTTTTTAAAATTAAAACCACAGTATTATAGGCTCTTCTTTTGAAAGTGTTTTTCTCCCCTGAATTAAATGCCTGATTAAAACATTTTGGGACTCATCATACAGATGATCTGAGCTCATTAATCAATTATCAGACTGAGAGAAAATTAATGTATTTTTTCCCCTTTAATTTTTATTGCTTTATAATTTATTGATCATTATATCGGAGTCTGCTTCTGTATGATGGGATGTGGTTCCGGTCCGGTCCATCATCAGTTATTTTAATCTAGCCTGATTATTCTTGACACTGACATAGAAACCGGGTCACAGAATCCTCCCGCAGGCTGAAATAAACCTTCCACCAAACTCCATTCAGATTTCTGTGGATTTTATTTCAGGTGCTGCTTTTATTCTGAGACGCGGATCAAATGAGGTTATAAAGATAGAGACTAATATTACAGATCAAACTGTCCATGCAGATGTTATTTTTATTTATTTATTTTTGTTGCAAGGGAGCATCAGTATGAGGCGTTGGCCGGCGGAGCGCATGCACACAACAGCCTATTTAATAAAAAAAGGATTTACTCAAAAATAAAAGCAGAAACCCAATAATCTATAGCTATAATATTACTCATTAGGTGTATTTTTATTAATCGGTTTTTATTTAATCTTCATCTCTAGATTTAAACAAGAACAAATGATCAAAAGTCAAAGAGGAGCGACAAAGAATAAGCAGATTTACCTGATTATTCGTCAGATCGGTTCCGGTTTCGTAAATAAATGTGAGTTCTGTTGTTTGGGAGGGAAACAAAGCGTGTTCCTCTTTTGTGTTCTGTTGGGTTTTTAATGCCGGTGAATCAGATGCTGCATCTGATGTTCTGCCGCAGGTTCAATGAGCTCAATGCATAAAATGCACAGTTTTATGTACTGGCACTTCCGGTTTTGGAATTCAAAATAAAAGTTACAGAGCAACCCGTGCCTGTTATTTTGTAATTTTTTTTTAGTTAGTGTACTATTTAGCATTTAAAAAGCCCCATATCATGGTAATTATCTATTTATTTTTATATTACATGTAGCTTTCTATTTGCAATTTAACTATTATTTTAACCAATATTTATATTTTGAAAGCTCCACTTACTTCCGGTGTGTTTGTCCTACAATTTAGGCCTGGTGATGATGCACTGCTATATCATGGTGGGTAAAACGTTTATTTTCAAAATTTTCTTTTTAAATTCCAGTGAAAATAAAATGTCAAATTTATAACTTTCTTTTCAAATTAGACTAAAGCTTTTTATAAAGGACTAAGACTAATTTTTTTGTGCTCATAATTCTCATAAACAAACTTTTAAACTAAAAAGTTAAAAAAATACAATAAGGTTCAGGTTCACCTCAAAACCTCAAGAAAATATAATGTCCTCGTTTGTCAAATTACTTTGCAGAAGCTGTGTGGTGTTTTTACCAACAGAGGGCGCTGTTGGACCGAGCAGAAACAAAAGGAAGGAGGAGATAGAAAAATGAAGTTCTTGGTGAAAAAGAGGATGGATTTCCTGGTTGGAGCCACACCTCAGAGAGAGAGAGAGAAAGAAAGAAGCAGAGAGAGGCTTTCAGCGATCTGCAGCTGCCTTCTAACCTCACTGTTCATTTCTCCAGCTGCTGCTCTTCTGTCCTTTCAGCCTTCTGGTGAGTATTTCTTCTATTACAAACCTTGTCAAATCAAAACCATAGACTTCTAGATCACAGGAGATAGATGAAAAGGACTTGAAATGTAACATGTTCAGGTATCAGCTGAAGTTACCAGCACAGCCRTGTCCCTAAATGTCAGATTAAGCTGTAAATAATTAATCTGCTGTCATTACAGACATTTTTAAACGACTCTGACAAAAGGGTTTAGACAATTAAGGCTCTACAGGTTTTTATGTGCTTGCATGTCTGCATATTTTTCAGCCGCACATATAATTAAGCTAAATTAAGATGTGTTTAATGGACTTTAATATRTCTCTGGAGCATTTCATTGTGTTTTATCGCCTGCAGTGTCATATTGTGATCCCTGATTTTCCATTTTTTCTTCCATGTTCATTGTTAAAGTCTTAATTCCCTTCAGAAAGACAACCCAGGTTGTGTTCAGTGTACACAAGGCCAAATTTAAGTTCCTAATCGGGTCATAGAATCTGATACAGCACATTTCGTCATCAACCTCTGGTCTTTTTGAGTCTCTGAATCCTTGTGCGCTCATAATTTCCTCTGTGTACGACTGAAATGTTGTCAGGCAGTAAATTACAATCTTCTGTGTGTGTGTACAGTTTGAGAAACGTGTGGTCCAAGGTGTGGTTAGTGAAAGAGCATAATAATTCTAAGGACGGGGGGGAGTGTGAGCCTGGTTCTGTAGAACCTGAGTAGAACCTGAAAAATTTGGATTCTTTTAATGGTAAAGCACCAAAAACATGCTTCTTGTAACGCCACTATTAACGTCTAATAAATGAAGACAACAGTTTCTAAATGGAATTATGGGATTTTCAGCGTAAGGGTCACAAAACTTATTTTCTTTTGAAATTTTCTGCTACTTAAAACACAAATTTTAAAGAATTTAGTTGCTAATGTRTAATTATTACAAAGCAAAAACATAAAATTGTAGTTTATTTGGTTCATTTCGCTGTTCGTTACTACACGATCGTAAGATCATGTTGGGAAAGGATGTAGCTATTTTAGTCAAACTTTAAATAAAAGTGTCAGTGCTCGAGTTTTTGAGTGCCTCTAAGTCCGTAAAACCAAATGTCAGCCCCATATTTAGAAAACTGGCAACCATTTATTGTGTTTTCCAGGACTGCTTTGCTGTGGAGGCCATCTTGAATTGGGTTAACTCTGAAAGTTAATTACACTTAGCACAAAAAGTAAGGAAATGTAGATTATTTCTTCGTTGTAACAATTAATTTTGTACCAGCACCTGCGGGTACCAGAAGCTCAAAACAAGAATCTACCGCAAAATAAGCTGTTTGGCAAAGAAGATTTGGTAATTTTTTTCATTATTTGCAGACCGCATACTCAGCTCTACTGCCCATCCCACAAATGCATGTTCCTCACAAATGTGGCACCATTTAATCCAGCGAGATATGGTTTATTGTCAAGAAGCATTGTTACAACAAAGAAGTAACCGCTGTCCAGTGATTTATGAGATATTTTGCTAACAGTACAGCCAAATCAAAAAGAAAAAAATTTTATCTTCTGGACGGGTTCTTCTCTAATGAAACGTTTCATCTCTCCTCCAAGAGACTTCTTCAGTCTGAGAGTTTCAGGCAAAATTCAGGCTTTTAAGCCCTGCCTCCATGTGACTGATACTCACATTACATGACTATCGTTGACACCTAATTAACACCTATTGTTAACGGGGGTGGAGTGATATTGGCAATAGCAGCACTGTAGGAGGGGGACAACTGAAAACGGAGGCCTCCACCTCTGTTTAATGATGGACGGTCTTTCTTCACAAAAATGGCTTCTTTTACTCCTCTCTCAAACCAACGTTCCTCTCTATCAAGAATGAGAACATCCTCATCTCTGAAAGAGTGACCGCTGGCCTGTAAATGAGTGAAAACTGCAGAGTTCTGGCCATTAGATGTAGCTCGTCTGTGTTGGGACATTCTTTTGAACAGTGGCTGCTTTGTTTCCCCGATGTATAACTGGTCGCAGTCCTCCTGGCACTTAACAGCATATACAACATTGCTCTGTTTGTGCCGGGGCACCGGATCTTTGGGKTGAACCAGCCTTTGCCGTAATGTCCCAACACAGATGAGCTACATCTAATGGCCAGAACTCTGCAGTTTTCACTCATTTACAGGCCAGCGGTCACTCTTTCAGAGATGAGGATGTTCTCATTCTTGATAGAGAGGAACGTTGGTTTGAGAGAGGAGTAAAAGAAGCCATTTTTGTGAAGAAAGACCGTCCATCATTAAACAGAGGTGGAGGCCTCCGTTTTCAGTTGTCCCCCTCCTACAGTGCTGCTATTGCCAGTATCACTCCACCCCCTGTTAACAATAGGTGTTAATTAGGTGTCAACGATAGCCATGTGATGTGAGTATCAGTCACATGGAGGCAGGGCTTAAAAGCCTGAATTTTGCCTGAACCTCTCAGACTGAAGAAGTCTCTTGGAGGAGAGACGAAACGTTTCATTAGAGAAGAACCCGTCCTKAAGACCTATACAATTTTTTTCTTTTTGGTTTTTTACCTGGATTACTGAGATGCATCAGGATAGTACAGTCAAATGATTACAAAGACAAACATCACTGCTCCCCCTGACTGCCATGGGAGAGCCTAGAGGTCAGAGGTCAGAGGCTGCAGACACAAGCTGCCCTTGTTGTTAGGCTGAGGAAGAACTCTGAGAAAGGCTTCCTGAGAGCCAAAAATAAACCCTTCCTCACTCTTTTACTGTGACGGGGGTGACTTTCTTGTTTCTTGGTCCTGCTGCAGTGTGAAGATCCCGATCTGGAGCCAAATTACAGGTCTGGAGTGGGTTTAGAACTGAGCTGCAGTTCTGTGGCGAGAGGGAGGGAAACAGTGTTCCCAGTGTTTGTGGGATGTTCTGGACCGCCGGGTCGTGTTCGCGAGCAGTTAGGAAAATGTTTAGTCATTCTGGAAAGCCCTGACCCTCCGCTGGGATTCAGGTTTCTGAATGAGGAACTTCTGAAAGAGCCTCTCCAGAGCGTTTCAGCCTTTTTTTAAAAAAAAAGCTGGACCTTGAGTTTGAAAGAAAACACGTTAAATGTTAGAGCGAACATTTCTCTGTGATAAAAATCTATCCAGCTGCTGGTGAAGAAATCTGATTCAGTTTGAGTGACTTTGGCCTCTCGCTGATAACAAACACAGGGTTTTTTATCTTTGTGTGTGTCATGCACACACACTTAGGAAGGTCATGAAAAGTGAATCATCTCGTCACAAACATTTTTGTTTAATTCCTGTTTTGCTTCTGGTATTTAAAAAAATCCTATCAGAGTTATGTGCTTGGTAGTGCTGGGCGGTATACCGTTTTATACCGAATACCGGTTTTTATTTTTGTTATGATATGAATTTTTTGAATACCAGACATTCCGGTTAAAATAGTGGAATATTTCGTCGCGTCCGCCAGTGAACTGTTGTTTCTCGGGGACATTTTTCCTTGCTGCACCGCTATGTGCTTTAGCATGCTAATGTTTGGAGC
>NW_013952862.1:176149-189233 GCF_001266775.1 Austrofundulus limnaeus | reverse complement strand
AAAAGAAAAAAGTCAATAAGCAGGGTTTGTACATTTTATTATCAGCTGAGCTGTGATGAAAAGAAAAATACCATCAAATACAGTGAAACTGGTGAAAATGTTGAAAATATCGTGATATAAAATTTTGATCATATCGCCCAGCTCTAATGCTTGRTTAGTTTCATTTTCAGTTTGTTTCTGTGTAATTTGTCAAATTTTCCTGAGTGTTTTTGGTTCCCACGGTTGGCTCAGCGCTCGGGTGCTGACCTGAAGGTGTTACTATCACCTCATTTTTTTGGTGTCTGAGAACGATTCAGGAGAAACCGAGAAAATGCATCATCACGAGAACCCAACACGTCGCTGAGCTCATCCTTTCAAACCTAAATCAACCCCAGACGTCCTCCCTCTGACTCAAGAGGGATGTTTTTGGAACCGTTTGGAAATATTCAGCTCTTTCAGAAGCCGCACAGTCGGTTTCAAAATGATCCGTAGTTAAATTTGTAGATYTATCACCAAGTTAGCAGCAAGCTAACATTGCTAACAAGAGTTCCGGTTTGAAAACTGGATTTTTTATTGGTCAGGAGTGATGTCATCAAGAATTTCAGCATTAAAAAGGGAACTCCTCCAGCTTCACAATGACATCAGACATTATACGAAGGTATTTCCCGGCTGAGAGAACGGCTCAATTTCAAACCAAATTTTAGCGTTACGGTTAAGGATTATTTCTGACGACATACCTTTTAGAAAACACGGATCTAAAGGTGAATTAGGAAGACTATATAGATGATGTCTTTATGGACTTTCACAGTATTTTTCACTTCAGCTTGTGGTCGCCCCGACTCGTTTCGCAGAACTGCTCACATTGTTGGTCGGTGTTTTGGGTGCTGTTCCTGCAGACAGTCAGAGGAAAGAGGAAATGATTCAGAGAAAAGTTTAAACGAGCAGCGCCGGACTCTGAACTCAGTCACTGAACGGACATGAATGAATGAACGTCTGGTTTTTGTCCTGGTCTGATCACATCAGCTGCTATATATAACAGGCTGTATGATCTTTTATACGTATAAATCAGAGTTACTGATTAGAACCAGATTTGATAACGGCGCTCCCGTTTGATTTTCTTCCTCAAAGTTTTAGAGTTCTGTTTGCTTTCGTTTCAGCAAAACACAGAGGATAATGCAGGTTATTGTTTAGATTTATGCTGCAAACCTAAAAACCTCTCAGTTTAAGGTGTGTGTGTTTTTTTTTTCCAAGGGGAGCCGTGAAAGCTGCTCATTGTGTTTTAACGGGAGGCTCGACCGTTAACCAGTCGGAAAGATTTTCCTTCAAGCGTCCGAATGAAAAGAGTTCTTTGTGGAGCTCGCTTTCCACTTTACAACCTTCGCTAAACGTCTCGTCACTTATAGATGATTATTTTTTACTCATAATCTCAATCTGGGCCTAAAAGTTTCTGTAGAATGAGGGCTGCTTTAAAAAAAATAGAATCAGATTTTAATTGTGTTTGCTAACACCCTGCTTATTAACTCAGTGTTGGTGAAAGTTTCAAAGTTGGCAAGGCTTCTTAACTTTCTGTTAGTGAATATGATTAACTGCAGCTGGCTCATTTTATAGCACTTACTGGAATTACTAACAGCAGAATTAGAAAGTCCAAAGAGTTCGCAGCAGACCTGATAACGAGTCAGGTATGTATAATGAAACTAATCTTCACTAAACTAAACTAAAGACAATGACCTGCTCAAACATCATGTTTTTTTTTTCAGTTTTGGCTCTTTTTAAAACTCTAAACCTTCCCTTTAAAAGCCTTATTTATTATTTTTGTTATTATAACATCTTTTGTTTTATCACAAGTAGCTGAAAGTCTGAGATAAGCTGCTGCAGGAAGTTAGAGTCTGAGTTTAAAAGGAGGAAATGAAGCAGAGCAACAGTTCAGGCTGACTTTTAGTTAAAAAAATCAACTTGTACAGGAAAACGTACATCCGAATAAATGCCTAACCACTAAAATATAGTCATAGATAATTTACAATTTTATATCAACCCTCCTGTTAACGGCTGACACCTCATGGGTCATTTTCACATGTGAGGTCTCAGGAAGGTTGATTTAAAAAAAACACTATTATAACTATAAAACCCTCATAAATCAATAAAACCAAAAACTGTTTAAAAAAGATAAATTTGGTGAAAATAAAACAGTTTTTTAAAATTCAAACTAAATGATGTTAAACGTATTTGTTGGTCACATTTGACTATTAAGGAACTTGTAGAAAAAGATGCATAAAATATTAACAGATGTTAAATTCACAGTTGCTTATTGGCTGTTTAAAAGCAGTGTTGTATAAAGTACCTCAAAGTGATGCTTGAGTAAAAGTGCAAGTATCGTAAATACTTTGGTAAAAGTTAGTCTTCTATAAAAAATATTACTTGAATAAAAGTCTTAAAGTATCGATATTTTTTGTACTTAAGTATCAAAAGTAAATTTCTGACACAAAATCTACTTATTAAAAGTAAAAGTACTGAGTAAAAGTGAGCAGTTAGATTTTCCAAAATGACATTTATTGGGAGGTGACTTTTCCAAAAAATATATTTTTCTAACAGCGTGCAGCTGTGATGGGTTGTGTCCAAGCTAATAGGGTGTCAGAATGGTATATATTTATACTTCTCATCCAACCACAATTAAATTCACTTGATCCAGGAGACACAATTTATCAGGATAATATATTTTGAAGTAATAACTCAGAATAAAATAGGAGTAGTGACTTTCTACTTCTTACCTTTTTAAAAAATGTAGTGAGTAGAAAGTACAGATAATTGTGTAAAAATGTAATGAGTAAAAGTAAAAAGTACGCTGAAAAATAATTACTCAAGTAAAGTACAGATAACCAAAATTTCTACTTAAGTACAGTAACAAAGTATTTGTACTTAGTTACTTTACAACTCTGTTTAAAAGAAAAATATTAGCTTCTGCAGCAGGTGTGATGTCAAATGCCTAAAAAGGTAAACAAAAAAAGGAAGCTTTTAATAAAGTGACTCATGAAGTTCACAGAAATTAGGTCACTTTAAAAGGTCATTCGGGTTCTTCTTCCTGTGTGGTCACGTGACCTTCTGGGTCTAACTTTACAGACTGTTGTTGTTTCAGCCGAGCAACGCTCAGCTGATCTCACATCAGGAGGTCGGCGGTGATGATGGTGTGGGGAATGTTTGGGGAATTATCCAGCACATCACAGACATGAAGCCGAACGAAAGCAAAACAAAGAGGACTCTCGGCTACCTATTAGCGATGAGTTCCCAAAAGTTTTCGTTGGAATTTGTCCAGTGGTTCATGAGATTTTTAGCCAACAGATAATCCAGCAGAAGCACAGAWCGTTGGGCACTAAATGGTTCAGTTTTTGTTGAATTTTCTGCCTCCTTTTTCTTGTGGTTTTGCTCAGTGTGAAGCCCGAGAGTCAAGGACCACGTGTAGACAGAACAATGACATCATGACACACATCCTTGTACTTGCATCAAACTGAGGACTTTGTATCGACTTCCATTCATTTTTGTAACATCATTTATGCCTAACCCAGACATTTTCTCTAACCCTAACTATTACTGGTTTATTCCTGACCACAACCTTAACCAGAGCATAAAATGTCCTCACTTTGTTGGTTAAAGAAACATATGACGGTCCTCACTCTGTAGCAAAACAAGAACACGCACACACACACACACACACACACATGCCGTCTGCAGGCCAGGAAGTTTAAAACCAGTCTGGACACCTTCCTTTCTGTTTCAAGGTTAAACAGCACGTTTGCATCAGTGTTTTTTTTTCCTTCTTTTTGTAGCATTTTGTGCAGCTAAAGTTTACGTTTGTCAAGTTTTAGTAAACTTTATCAGAGCAACAACAAAAAAGATGCAAACAGAAGAAAGTAAATCTGCACATCACCGCCATCCGCCCCAGCCTCCTCCCCTCTGACCCCATAATTTTGCAACTTTCCTTTTACTCGCACAAATCTGAGATCGTAATCCGGCTGAGATTACGTTTGTCGCCACGCCCGAACAGGAGGAGGTGTAGAGTGAAACAATTCAGCTGCATCTTATTGTCAGCGGCGCAACAATGAGGTTTTCTGTTTTCCCCAGCTCGTCCCAGAACGTTTTCCAAGAATCCCGGTTCGGTCTGAATGAGCGGCGGTGAAAAATATGTCGGATTAGGTGCAGACGTCAGGAATTTTCTCTTCGTGTGACGGCTCGTTTGGAACAGTTCGCTCCTCGCCGTTTGTTGTTTTAAACCGAGAACATGCAGGTGTAGCTGCTTAAAGTGGACTGAAATAAAAAGTGGGTGATAGGAGTTGAGGAAAATCCCTACTCTGTAAAATAGATTTAATTTTTTTTTTCATAAATAGCTTGATTCCCAAACAGGAAGTCCTCTTCTGGACGTCAGACCCTGGAGCTGAATTCCTCTCTGCTGATCTTTGTGGATGTGAAGCATGAAGCTACATGTTTCTGGCCTCCACATTCTTTCCTTATCATCTGCTGCAATGTGTTGGAGAGACTCCAGACATTTCTTCAGCAGGACTTAAACATGCTGAGAATAGAAAGACACGCGTGTAATCAGGAGACCCTGGACGCCTTCTGCCGTCCAGATGAGGTGATCCGCAAAGAAACCGCCCAAAAAAATAAATAAATCAGCATTTAAATTCATGAAACGACTTCTGATCTTATTGATTTTAATCAATGCAAGACTAATTCTGTCAGAACAAGCAGCAGTGACACACCCGAGAAGCTTCAACCCCAATTTTCAGGTCAAATGAGAAAATTCCTCCCTAAAGGCTTCTTAATTTGAACACCTCAGGAATAGAGTTCGCTCGACATCGATGAGCGTAAACGCTGTTTTCACCCGAGAYGAGTTCAAGTCACACAAAGCACAGAAATAGTTTTTACATCTGACGCCTGAAGGTGTACATTTCATGCAGGTTTATAGGAGTGAGACTATAAAAGTCTTACTTAACTTATGTTAAAATTTGAAATCAGGTTCTCTGTATGGGAACTGGCACTTGTAAAGTATAAAATAATATTATGTGTTGTAGGTGGCTTCAAATGAAAAAAACAAAAAACAAAAACAACGTTAAATCTGACCAGATTGATAAGGCCAAACTGGATTGCTACGATCTTTAAAGTAGACATATCATGCTTTTAAATCCTTCCTTTTCACATTTAAAGTAATCAGTTGGGGTCTTTATAAATCGAAACTACAATCCTTTGGTCTGAATTCTTCCCTAATCTAAATTTACCAGTCCTTCTTTCACCCATTTTCTGATGTGTGTCTCAATGTGTTTTGTTATTGTTCCTTTAAGAGGCTTCAAGCCCCGCCCCCCTCCTGCTTCCAGACCGGTCCACTCCGGTTTGAGAGAGGGTGGCTACGTTTTCTAGCTTATATTTACAGTTAAAGTAGTCTGACCCAAAGCCAGAGGAGAATTAAGATGAATAAATTGTAGTCGGTAAGTCCAGACTTTATTTGGCAGTTCTTTCGTAGATAATTTGACTTAATAGTTCAGAAAACGTCATAGAAAATAGAGAAAACTGAACGGGCTGAAAAATATGACCCRAAAAGAGTATAAAGATATCTTTGCAGCACCAGGAGAGACTAAATTCAACTTTTCTGCACTTCTAGAGACTCCCGACAACACGTATTTAACATTTAAAAATAGTGGATTTTGCATTAAATATCCCCTTTAAACAACTCTCCCTTAAAGCATTAATGCAAATTATATTTTAAAACCTTTATATTGCCATCATCTTCTCAGTTCACACTTATCTGTGTTTTTTTATATAAAGTAGATATGTCATTGAGTTTAAAATTGTATTTCCTGCTGACAAAAATAAAGTTAAATATATAAAATAATAGATATGACAATAAGTAAATAGAAAGTAATAACAAAAGTCAAATGAAATGAAGAAGTCTTTCATGTTATCATATAAAATGGCCTTTTGACTGTATTTTATTGCAGTAGTTAATTAGTCTGAATGTTTTTCACCTGACGGGTCAAAAATCAGATGTGTGTTTGATACTCACAGATTTAATCRGCAGCTGGAATGTAGCTTTCATCTTAGGCTCAGGAATATTTGGTTCAGTTTACTTTATCTGAAATCAACAAGAGCTAAAAAAGAAACATTAAATTCAACACAGTCCTGAGTGTGTGTGTGTGTGTTCCTGTGTGTGTGTGTCTGCTTCTTCCTGCTCTGTGTTTGGACCACACCTAGTGTTTAGTCATGCTTAATGGGCTTGCCGTGTTGACGTCTCCGAGGGTTTGGTTCCCATGCAGCTCAGTGACAGAGCGAGTCCACGTTTCTCTGCGTTTGTGAGGACTTTGGTCGAGTTAAATCACGTTTGGGTTTTTCTCTTCCTTTTTTTTTTCCAGAGATGTGGCGATTGTTTTGGAGCACAAGTGCTGTTTAAGAGTCTGAGAAATGTAATCAYGTATTCCATGACATTGTTTTTCATGCAGCTGAGAAAGCTTCAGCAGTGTGGCCTTATTTGGTCAGAGCGGCTGATGTTAGTAGATACTGTGTCTTTGTCACTGGCATGCTTTAATCTCACTGTCATGGCTTTAAATTTAGCCACTTTTTAGACTAGCTGGCTGTTTTAAACTTAGATTCAGTAAATCTATTAAACAATTTAAATTCATATCAAAGCGTTTGGTTGGTTTGGCGCTAATCTCAGATAAAGAGCAGCTGAGAGGCTTAAATAAATCTTGGCTGCTGATGGATTAAAACGCTTACAGGTAAGGGGTGTGACTAATAAAAGAAGCAACTCTCAGTCTTGTTGCAAAAGATGAAATTACACAATCTGGCAGGATAAATCATCGGTGAGCTTCCTTCTTGTGAGGACACTCCGAGAACATTTTGATCTGTTTTTGAGTCTCCGGGGAAACAGTTTTGACTCTAATAAAAAAAAACTTTATTTTTTCTTTCTTGACAGATAAAACTGGAAGATCTGTTCTCACGTTTAGGATTTTTGGACATTTAATTTGGAGACACTTTTTTCAACTTCTTCAACCTTTGAGGATCCATTAACAAAGGAAATAACCTTTTGGATACCTTTGTTTTTTTTTATTTTGCGTGACACTTCTGGAGTCCCATTTTTTGCCTCTGTGGTGGGGTAGATCTGGTGTCTTTGGTTTTCTGAGTGTCTACATCAGCGCCGCATTTTTGTCTGGATGCCCCAGGATTATCCTCAGGCTGCAGTTCCTCCTCCGGCCTGCAGGGCGGCAGCAGAGATCAACGGCCGGCCGCTGGACAGGCAGAGCATTGGCATGAGCGACTTCTGGCACAAGATGGGCTGCTGTGTAGTGGCAAAACCCCCACCGGTGAGACACCCCCTCCCATTATTACCCTCTGTACTTTGGTGAGGATTCTTGTAAAAAATTAAAAAAAAACTCCTCAGGAAAAAAAAGAGATAAACTTAATTAATCTGGCAAAAGTTGCGTGTAAAAAAACAACAACTTTCCCACACTGAGTGACAGTTTTTCATGCCGATTATCAGGCGGTGCTTTGTCAAACCACTGAAACTGATCCATCAAAGCAAATAAGAGTTGCTTTTTTGCAGCCCTACTTGTCAGTTTTTCTTATGACAAGCAAAAACTTGCACAAGCAGGCAGCTTATCCAAGCTAATTTTTTTTGTTATTTCCTACTAATGAGGTGCTACATGCAATGGAATTACTTAATAAAATATATAAATGTGATTAAAAACATGAGTAACTGTAATAGTTTAATTCATTAGTGACTTATATATGCAGTAATCTTTATGCATGGGCTATTTGATAGCGAAACTGATAAAATGAAGCTTTTGGATTCATCTTTCCTGAATCATCAGAAGTGCGAACAAACATCCACGTCCTCGCTGACGTTTCAAAATAACCTAAACCATAGGAGAAAAACAAGAACATACACATGCAGACACACGTAGACAAATGCAAAACATCAGACATAACTTCCACTTTCACCTTGATATCTGACCTTTCTCATTGCCGCCTCTCAGTTCCCCTTTTTATGCTCCATTTTATGCACAAAAAAAGAGCTACAGTTTCTGTGAACAGTTCTCTTCATCATTAGGAGAATTTTAACCACGATTGTTTGTTGATTCCTTGTTATCTAAAACAGATTTTTTTCTTTTTTATTATTTTGAGTTTTGGATTGTTGCTTTAGCTGCGTGAGGCAAACGCTTGGACAAAGTGTGACARTAATGTTTAACTCATTAAATAAGTATGTGATTAACAGAACCCCTGCGGCTATGGGAGTGGAACCCCCCACATGTAGCTTCATGTGCATGTTTGCCACAGTGGTGTGTTGTCAACACGCTGGCGTGCTCAAGCACCGAGAGGAAGTTCTGCCTCGCCGGGCTTCTCTCCAGAGACCCTTCCTCCTTCCTCTGCCTGTATTTTTAGAGTTTTCTGTTTGTTCTATTGTGCCGCTGCAACAATACACCTTTGATAAACACTCAAACGCATGGCCGCGCCAGCAGTGACTTCACTCGAAACCTTAACTCTCCAGCTTTAGAAGATAAATGTAAGAAAGTCTGGATGGGTCTACGAGGCCTGGACCCCTGGGTTCAGGACGAGAAACAACAGGACAGTGTTTGAGTTTAATCAATCTGAAGAGGCACAGACAAACACAGAATGACTGTTCCAGGTTTCTATGGGCCAGGTGTAGTTTCTATGGTCCAGGGGTAGTTTCTATGGCCCAGGTGTAGTTTCTATGGTCCATGTGTAGTTTCTATGGTCCAGGTGTACTTTCTATGGTCCAGGTGTAGTTTCTATGGTTCAACTGCAGTTTATATGGTCCAAGTGTAGTTTATATGGTACATGTGCGGTTTCTATGGTACAGGTATGGTTTCTATGGTCCAGGTGAAGTTTCTATAGTCCAGGTGTAGGTTCTATGGTCCAGGTGTAGTTTTTATAGTCCAAGTGTAATTTCTATGGTCCAGGTGAATGTCCTATGGTCCAGGTGTAGTTTCTATGGTCCATATGTAGTTTCTATAGTTCAGGTGCAGTTTCTATGGTCCAGGTGTAGGTTCTCTGGTCCAGGTGTAGTTTTTATAGTCCAGGTGTAATTTCTATGGTCCAGGTGTAGGTTCTATGGTCCAGGTGTAGGTTCTATGGTCCAGGTGTAGTTTCTATGGTTCAGCTGCAGTTTATATGGTCCAGGTGTAGTTTCAATGTTACAGGTATGGTTTCTATGGTACAGGTACAGTTCTATGGTCCAGGTGAAGTTCCTATGGCCCAGGTGTAATTTCTATGGTCCAGGTGTATGTCCTATGGTCCAGATGTAGTTTCTATGGTCCATGTGTAGTTTCTATAGTCCAGGTACAGTTTCAATGGTCCTTGTGTAGTTTCTATGGTTCAGGTGCAATTTATGTGGTCCTTGTGTAGTTTATATGGTTCAGGTGCAGTTTCTATGGTTCAGGTGCAGTTTCTATGGTCCATGTCTAGTTTCTGTGGTCCATGTGGAGTTTCTATGGTTCAGGTGTAGTTTCTATGGTTCAGGTGCAGTTTCTATAGTTCAGGTGTAGTTTAAATGGTCCAGGTGCAGTTTCTATGGGCCATGTGTAGTTTCTATGGTCCAGGTGTAGTTTCTATGGTCCAGGTGTAGTTTCTATGGTTCAGGTGTAGTTTCTACGGTTCAGGTGCAGTTTCTATAGTTCAGGTGTAGTTTAAATGGTCCAGGTGTAGTTTCTATGGTCCAGGTGTAGTTTCTATGGTTCAGGTGTAGTTTCTATGGTCCAGGTGTAGTTTCTATGGTCCAGGTGTAATTTCTATGGTTCAGGTGTAGTTTCTATGGTTCAGGTGTAGTTTCTATGGTCCAGGTGCAGTTTCTATGGTCCATGTGTAGTTTCTATGGTCCATGTGTAGTTTCTATGGTCCAGGTGTAGTTTCTGTGGTCCAGGTGTAGTTTCTATGGTCCAGGTGTAGTTTCTGTGGTCCAGGTGTAGGTTCTATGGTCCAGGTGTAGTTTCTATGGTTCAGGTTTAGTTTCCATGGTTCAGRTGCAGTTTCTATAGTTCAGGTGCGGTTTCTATGGTCCGGGTGCAGTTTCTATGGTCCGGGTGCAATTTCTATGGTCCGGGTGCAATTTCTATGGTCCATGTGTAGGTTCTATGGTCCAAATGCAGTTTCTATGGTCCATGTGTAGGTTCTATGGTCCAGATGGTCCATTTTACTTTTAGAAACTCTAGGAACCACAAATAAACCCGTACTTTGAGGATGAAATGCTCTGAGTGTATCATTAGTTATTCATTTTCTCCGCAGTCAGGCATGTTTGGGATGTTAAAGATCCTCTCTGGGAGGTCTGTGAACCATGTTCTGTGACCGCAGCTTTATTTTGAAATACCAGCCTGTTTCTCACCATGTTGTAGATGACTCACATTACAATGGCCATTCTAATGAAGAACAGAGCTGTTTATTAACCCAACAAAGGTTGCCAGGACTGTTTTTTATCGTCTTGTTTGTTCAGTAACTGAGCAGCAGCCTCTGTGTTTCGTAACAAACCTGCTCTGGGTTGAGTACACCTTAGTTTGTCTTTTTTTTACAAACACTTATCTCTTTAAAGTCTGACTGGATTAGCTGAGCGAGCGTCCACGTTGTGATCATATCAGTTCACCAAGTAGCCACAAAGAAATACAAGAGACACAAAAGGACCACGAAAAGTAAAGAGATTCAGTAAAATGGCAGTTTGATAAAAACATGGAGCCATCTGGGTTATATCTAAAAGCTCAAAGTCTTTCCAGTCTGTACGTCAGTGCTGTTCCGTTGCTTTTTTTTTCACGTTGTTGCTGTGGTGACAGTTATAGTTGTGGAGGAGGATGCCTGTAGGCCGAGCGATGATTCACTCCCAGCTGGTTGACCACAGGAAGCTGTTAGATCATCTACATGATGAGGTCCTGTTCAGGATTTAACTGCAAGAATCAGAAATGCTCGCAGACAGAGCTGATGTCTTCAGTGAAAAAGGAAATGACAGAAAAATTAAATAAATTTAATTTAACCAATAAAACGAAGTGTGCTTTCTGTGAAAATGCA
Organism: Austrofundulus limnaeus; assembly: GCF_001266775.1. Lineage (NCBI taxonomy): Eukaryota > Metazoa > Chordata > Actinopteri > Cyprinodontiformes > Rivulidae > Austrofundulus > Austrofundulus limnaeus. Next base: position 178,208 of record NW_013952862.1, on the reverse strand, counting down.
GTGTGAACGCTGAGCCAAAGAACTTTGCTGAAGCCCAGTTGTTGGGGTTGAAAGCAGCTTAAAAAAGCAGAATACTASCTGCAATGTAAAAGCAACAGAACTCTTGCTAAAAGTAACAAAATAAAGGTTTAAAGAAAAAAATAAAGCTAAAATTAGCAAAACTGTAGCTAAGAGTAAGAAAACAAATGCAAAAATCTGTGAAACAGAAGCTAAAGATATCAAAACCATAGGTAAAAATCAAGACACAGAATAGTAGCTAAAGAAGCACAATTGTAGCTAAAAGCACAAGGTAGCATAGCAAAAGCTAAAAACTAAAATRTGCCTTTGTTAGCCAAAACAAGAAGAATGGTATTCAAAAGAAGAATAGTAGCTAAGAGTGTAACAGTAGCTAAAAGAAGAAAAAGAACAGTAGCTAAAGGAAGCAGAATATTAGCTAAAGGAAGAATGGTAGCTAAAGAAACAAAGAATTAGCTAAAAGAAAATGCAGAGCAGTAGCTAAAAATTGTCATCATTTATATGTCAGTATTATAATATTAGTTTTCCATCATTTGTATTGATTATTTATTAATTTAACATAAATAATGAAATGTAGCTAAATAAATGCAAATAAGTTACACTGGAAAAGGTTAATATGAAGACCAGTTAAATTAGAAACCATYGACAGTGCCTTCACTTTTATGCTTTGAGTGTAAAACTGTTTTCTTTTCTAAATCCCGTTGCTCTTTTTTTCATCAAACACAAGATTTCTTGTGATCTTGAAAACCCGACTCCTCGGTCGTGTTCATCTCTGCTGGGTTACATAAAAAGCTCCAAATAATCCAGAGGAGCATAAGCCTCTTAAATCACATCTAAATAGTCATAATTGTGGCCGGGATGTGTTTCCACGGCGTGGGATTTACTGGACTTTGGGACCAGAATGGGATTTTAATGAGACRTTCGGTGGCTGTTTGCCAGAGTTCGGAGCGACCCTGAACGCAGCACAGRGAGCTGCTCTCTGAAGACCCGTAAATGAAAGCCCAGTTTCAGGTGCCAGATGTGTTTTCTGATAATAAACCCGTTGTGTTCAACTCTGAGGGAAAAAAAATCTGCAAACCATTATGAGGCTTTAGAGTTCTGTGTTTTTCCTTCTCTCTTTATTGTTGCATCACTTTTTAAAATTAATTTATTTTTTTGTTCTTGCGTGATTCACAGAGATGATTTGAGTCAGCGAGTATGTGGACATGCGGAGACACATCAGAGAGACACACGAGGACTTTATTAAAACTATTAAAGAAGCTGATTATTTCCGGTTTTACGTCTCACCTGGGACATAAGTGGAGATTTTTTAATTGACATTAATGAAATGTGACCTTTGAACGAGCTGCTTTAAAGGCTCATTGTTYCGTCATGACCCACAGCTTTGTTACATTTTCCCTGAGATCTCACACTGAGGTTGATTTTTCAAACAAGAGGTTGAATTAATCAAATTTGGGGAGGATAATGACCCATTTTCATGCCTTTATTTCAAGATGAAACAAAYATTTCATTAAATAATTTATTATATGTAGGGTACAATTGATGTTAATTTCCTTTGACTGGGTGAGTCACAATCAAACTTAAGAACTAAAAAGTGCTGAAGATGATTGATTTCCTAAAGTRAATAATGTGTCTGTATGTGTAGAAGAAGAGGAGGAGGAAGATCGATCGCAGCATGATCGGAGAGCCGACAAACTTCATCCACCTGACGCACATCGGTTCTGGAGAGATGGCRGAGGGCATGCAGCCGGTGAGGAGACGACGTTTGTTTCCTGTTTCCCTTTACCTGAAGCGCCGTTTTTAAATCCGCCCAATACAGTTTGAGGCTGGAGACAGAACTGAACAGGATTCAGCCCAACATGAGAACAGAGGGGCTCTGTGTGTGTGTGTGTGTGTGTGTGTGTGTGTGTGTGTGTGTGTGTGTGTGTGTGTGTGTGTGTGTGTGTGTGTGTAAGCAAATGGGGGCCGACTGTGAGCGTCTTTTCACATTTTTATTTATTTTTTCTCCCCCTGACACTAAAGGAACAGACACGGGGGGTGTGTG
>NW_013952862.1:168599-175200 GCF_001266775.1 Austrofundulus limnaeus | reverse complement strand
TATTTAAATAGTTTAATAAAATTATTTAGAATTGTTATTTTCAATCAAATCTACTACACTTCATTATAATAGTTTTCACTTTATAGTATTTGAATTTAAATTGTGTTTTACTAATGTAAAACAATAACATTTAGTATAAGTAATGATGCAAATTTAGGCAGTTTAACTACTCTATCACATCTTTACTTTTGTTTTCCTGTAACTGGCTTTTTTCATCTTTATGTTGCTTTTATAAAAGCATAACACAATATATTCTAAAATTAACCTTTTTTATGTTTGCGTCTCGTTCAAACGTTTTTTTTATTGTCTGTGAAGGTTCATAAAGCTTGTGTTTTATCAACGTAGCTTAATGATTAAACCGTTGTTGTCTTTTCACAGTCCGGCTCAGTTCAGGAGCAGATGAGGTCCAAAGGCCCGAACATGAACGGCAGGAACAGTCTGTTATAGCCGGTAAACACAAACATTTCCCTCGTTGTAGCTAAACGTTTATATTTTTACTCATTAACTACAGAATCGTAACTATTTCCATGTTTGATGTGTTTTGTTTCAGGATCGTGTTAAACTGACTCAGACCAGCTGATTGCCCTCCTCCTCGCTCCGAACCTCCGAGCCTCGTCTCCAACATCCAGCTAAAGGCTTTAACGACCGACATGCCCTGCTGAAGTGTCCTTGAGCAACAGCAGAACCCCTTTAACCTCTTTTTAGGATTACAAACTAAGCAGTTAGTTTAGACAAAAAAAACCCTCTCACAAGTCCAAACCATGAAATATTTCTGTCTTTCTCAGGTTCAGATATGATTCCTCATAACAAAGTCTCAGTTCTTTCTTTATTTATATATTTTCCAAAAAGATGAAAAAACAGGAGATGTTTAATTATGATTAATAAAACAGAGGATCTGAGAAATCAAACCTAAAGAGATTTCTTTCATCTGTATTAAATTATTTTTAAATAAGATGATGTTGCTGGATTGTTTTAACCAACTAATTATAATTGAAAATTACAGGAAGTTTGTGTTTATAGAAAAAACTGAGGTAATTCATTAAACTCATTCGAGTTCTTCTGAAGCAGACATAATTTCTTCAGTATTCAGTTCTGATGTGTCAACACCTCGGTTTGGTTCAGGTGGGGGTTTCCTGCTGGTTTCTCAGCTCTCTTGGATCTTCAGGGGTCACATGACCACAGTGATGACATCACTGGATTTTACCTCTCAGGATGCTTCGGTCTGGCCCTCCTCGCTGCTGGTGCTCAATGACGACAGACTCTTTTTTTAGGAGACAGGAAAGTCCCGTAAATCTCTGCTACACTGGACCAGACTGTGTGTGTGTGAAGAGGGGGAGGTGTGTGTGTATGCTGTTGTATATGTGCGTTCTGGGGACCAATGATATTAATAGACTGTTTTGTGTAAATCCAGTCCTAACTTTAACAACCAGCTCAGAGGTCATGAGACTAAATTCTGTCAGCAAACAGAAAAAACAAAAAAACACGTATTTATGTGTCGTAATGTTTCCAGTTTGAGTATAAACAACCCACTTTTGTACAAGTTTTATCTTTCACTTTCAAACCTTTTTTTTTGCTACAAAAATTGTTTTTAATATGACTTTAATAGTGAATGTTCATCATGTGTCTCATTTATGTTCAAATATTTCAACTTCTGTTTCCAACATTTCATGCTGTATCTGGTAGAGTTTTTACTGCTTCACATTGTGAGTGCTTGGACGTTTTTTGTTAAAGCAGGATCTATAATATTTGTGACTTTAAGATGTTTTGGGTGATTTGATACGTGCCGTTTCTTGATGCGAGTCTTGTCATCACAATGAACTCTTTTGCTTATTTAGTGTTTTTGCAGATTTATATATATATTTGGGTTAATGATGTGTGAACGGATGTGTTTTTGTGAAATTATTTACAGCATCAAAAAAAAAAAAGAATGTCTGAACACTTTAGGATATTGTGGAGTTGAAATGTTTAGAAACCCTTTGTGCTAAGTATTAAATGAAAGCTTGAAATAAAAAAAGATGAATTTAAGGTTTCCCAACTATTTCATTGATAGTATTTGCAGCACTTTAAGAGAATTTAAACAACACTGTTAACAAAAACTCAAGTTTTGCTAAGTTCACAAAAAATTGCACATTCTTTTAAATAATTGTTTTTTTAAGTAATACCTATATGATTGTTCAAATATTTTCTTCACACTAACACAAACAACTTAAGAAGAGAGAAAAAAGTGAGTTTGTGTACTTTTTATAAAACGGTTTAACCTCTTAAGCCCCAAGAGGGTTTCTTGATGTTTTTGCTCAAAATACCTGAAATGTAACTGAGTATCTCAGCATTTACAAACTCTACATAAATAATCTTGGTATCAAAATAAAGCTAACACTTAGTAGATTTTATTAAAAGAAAAAGTATTAAAACTGCTGTTGTTTTAGAGATATTGAGGATGGAACACATGTTTTTTCCCTCCCGTCTGAATAATTTTTCATTAAATAGTATATAGCCCATTTAAAACCATAAAAACTCTTGGAAACCATAAATCCACTTGTGGACATTAACTGTGCAAAGATTCATGCTGCTAAAATGAACTGGAGCAAAGTTACAGAGGTTTTCGTAAAGAAATAATTTTGCGTTTTGTCATTCTGCACAGGACGGACCATGATGATACCATTAATAAATCTTAAGTTTTTAATTGCAAAAGTTATTTTTTCTTACCTGTCTGAAAAGACTTGTTATTGAATGTTTGTTCTTTTGAAAATTTATCCAAACGTTTATTTTGTCACCATATKATGTATAGATTATATGAAATAATGAGAAATTATATTTGACTTCAGTTGGACCGTATTCACTCAAACTCAAGTTAAAAAAAAACTTTCAACACACTTTATAACATATTTTGGTATCTGCTTTGACTTTAAAAACAAATGTCAAAATTTTTTCCTTTACAGATTTGTTGTAATGTATTTACAGATTTGCAACAATCCCATTTTGTTTAGTATGTTCACTTTCTGATTCAACTGCCTGTCATTTTAACTGGTGTTGTTGGATGTTGAGCTTTTAGCAAAGATTCTTCGCTTTGTATTGATACCAAACATGTCAAGGTTCAGCTTAAAGATTTTAAGTTAAGTTAAAAGATATTGTAAACAGGAAATTCTGGTTTGGGCTCAAGAGGTTAATTTAATTTGAAAGATTAACATCCAGCTAATGTTTCAACATTTCAAAAAAAAAAACTTCTTAACGGATCGAGTAGGCGACAAACGTCACATGAATCTAAATAATTAAGTTTGATCATTCCTGCATTGAAAGCATGGAAACAGCAGACTCACGGTGTTTTCCCCACCGTCCACTTCCTCCTCCTGGTCCAAAGATGCTCAATCTCTGTTTCAGCTGCTGCTGCTTCTGGCCATGTGTTCACTCGTCCCCTCACAGTGTGGGAATTTTGAACATTCCTTCCTCCATCTCTACAGCTCCCTATAAAATATACTTTCTCCTCCCCCACAAAGCTCATCCCAGATATTCTTTCAGACCCTAAAGTSTCTATATAATTTATGTTTCGGGTCAAGAGTTTTTAGGGGAAAAGAACTTTTCAAAGCTCACACCACGGATGCCAGAAATAGTTCAAATAGTTCTGTAAAAATAGGACGTTAAGAAGCGTGTACAGAAAATGGATGGATGGATGGATGGACTTTTTATTTTAACAGCTCAGCTACAGTTTGGACACCACATGTGTGTCTTTGAGCTGCAGAGAAGCAGATGTCTTTAGGTGTTTTCTTGGAGCTGTCGACATTTGGCTCGGTCCACATCGGTCTTGGAAACTCAAAGTGGAGTTCCTCTTGTTTATCTCAATGTGAGTTTCTCCCTTCCTCTTCCTGTTTGATTCCCAACTGTGTCCAAACTTTCCCCTACAGTATCACCTTAGAAGCTTTAATAGAGATGAAAGCATGTTTTTTTCTGTTCTGACTGATGCTTTTTGTGTGATTCTCATGCTTTTATTCTGCAACTTCTTCCTTCTTGGCAGAAACAGAAACTTGGATTGACTTTATTCCTCTCATGTAATAAATGTCTCAGTGTTTTCTCTCCATGTGAGCAAATTTAGAGTGGGCATCACTGCCGTTTCTAAAAGCTGTCACATATTTTTTTTTTACAACCTTTTAGAATAAAACTAAGGCCTGTAGATACTAGGTTGTTGTGTCAAGTTCACATAACTTTCTGAAGAACAGTGCGCAGGTATCATCGACAGGTTTTCAGTAAAAAAAAAAAAAACGTAAACAAAACAAAATCAGACAACGATCACTTTCATTCACCGGGGTTTCTCTTCACGTTTTGACTCGCGTCACAATTTTATCGCAAGCAGCTGTGCAGAAACCACAGGGCTGTAATAATGGTGGTTAAGCTGTGCATTTCCACAGCAACGCAGAGGAAGCAGGGGGGGAAACAACACAAGTGGAAAAATTAAAGATGTGGTTTGCTGGTGGCTTGTTTTCTGCAGCGTGTGTGTGTGTGTGTGTGTGTGTGTGTGTGTGTGTGTGGGTTGGGTGGGGGGGGGGGGGGTTTAAATGTTCAAAACATTTGTGATTTCATAAGTTCTCCATGTTCTAACAGCTGTAATGTATAAAAGAACGTCATCGTTTAAAGGTTTTATTAGAAAATGACCCAGGGCTTAGGAAATTACCCCCATTAGGCTGAAGAATAAAGAGATTTAAAGCAGCTTTTTGACTCGTGTTTTCGAATCACTAGAGCAGATTCATGTTTAGGTTCTGTTGTCTGTTTTCAGGTTCCACTTACAGACTGAGAACCCTGGAAAAGAGGAATAAAACTAGTAAAAAAAATAAAAAAATGAATGTGAGAAACAGCAGCAGAACCAGTTGAATTGGACCGAGACCCACACACGCTCTGCTTTGTGTTCCTGTTTGTGGAGTTTCCTCAGCGGCTACCTCACTTCCTTCCTGTTCAACTACACATCCTGAGTTCAGGCGCGCACACAAAKACACACACACATACACACGTTTATGTCAGAGAACATTAAACCCACTCACTGCGATTTTAACATCATTGTAGCATCGGTTCAGTCCTCACCAACAATCCGTTTTCACCGTTTTATGACCCGTTTTACAGAATCTTCAGTTATCTTTACAGTAAATTATGAACTCTGTGTGTAAACCCCCACCGCCACCCATACTCACACACACAATAACAGGTTTTCCTGTTCGTTACAAATGACCACAGTGTTCCTTCTCGTGCACAAACAGAAGGTGGTCACACGCAGCTCGCTCTGATGGTTTGATCAGATCAGTTCGGAGGATAAAGGTTGCAGGAAAATCAACCTGCTGAGGTCCAGCGTGTTGGAAAACATGAATTATTCAAAGCGTTTAAAGGGAAATAAAAGAAGAAAATAAACCTTTAAATTCTACTGAGTAACAGTCACTTTAGAGTACAATAAAATCATCCAAACAAATAGGGTTTAAACAATTAAAAGGTTTGTGTAATACTGAAGATGAGATACTGACTACTCACAATCACTCCACATAACCCCACTTAAAAGAAATAGTTGGTTGAGTCTGTTTATCTTAGATTGTAACAAGTGAATGCAAAGTTTTTCAAATTACAAAATATTTGTGACCCATAACATCAAACAGAGGATTGAGTCACATTTTGTCTAAATTACCTAAAAAATATGTTCCTGCTTTTTAAGATTTTGATACAAGATGTGGCTTAATTTGTTTTCCTAATCWGGATATGTGGTCTGAATCCTATTTTTACATTATTCTAATGAGCAATTATTTATGTCATTTTAAAGAGGAAACCTCAAACAACATTTGGAAATTAAGAATAAACAGCTGTAAAGAAAAAAGTTTTGCTTGTTTGCTGGGAAAAATACAAAAATTTAAGTTTTCCTGCTTAAAATCGTGTTTTTATTTGTAGCTACTACTGAAAAAGTGCCTAAAACATTATTTATGATTATATTTTAGATATTTCATTTAACTGACATGCTGATTTATTCATTATATTTTTGCAAATTGTTTTAACCAAAACACTACATCTGCCTGTTTTTCCACTTTGGGACTTACAGTAATCATCGATTCGATGTGATGGGTCACTTATTTCTGTGTACACTTTAAATATACATGTTTTTGTTTGATTACTGCACCCAAGAAGTTGCTATGTAAGTTTTAAACATGATTTGGAAGAAAGTATCTGAAAAGATGCCTCTCAGAAGGTCAAAACATCAAATTATTAAACCATTTACATTTTATTCAGCAGAGGAAATAAGCAGGCACTTGTTCAGGCAGGAATAGGTGCTGAAAAATAGGTTTAAAACCTTCACCAAGTCGCAATAATCTTTAGAAATGCGCAACATTAACACACTTTGTTTGACATTTGAAAAGATTTAGGTTCTCATAGAACTAAAACACTTTGTATGAAATGTAAGGCAGGTAAAAATGAGCTTCTGAGACAAGCTTACAGCGGGTAAAATAAGTATTGAACACGTCACCATTTTTCTCAGTAAATATATTACTAGAGGTGCTAATGATATGAAATGTTCACCAGATGTCGGTAACAACCCAAGTGATCCATACATACAAAGAAATCAAACCATAAATGTCCAGAA
>NW_013952862.1:164134-167651 GCF_001266775.1 Austrofundulus limnaeus | reverse complement strand
TTCTGGACATTTATGGTTTGATTTCTTTGTATGTATGGATCACTTGGGTTGTTACCGACATCTGGTGAACATTTCATGTCATTGGCACCTCTAGTAATATATTTACTGAGAAAAATGGTGACGTGTTCAATACTTATTTTACCCGCTGTATATCCGTCTGGATCTGTCCGACTTTATTTTAAAGTCTTTGCTGAAATGTTTCCCATAAACTGATAGCTGAGATCAATAATACAAAAAAAGAATTTAAAATCAAGTAGGTCTTGTGCTTTTTTTCCTCATCTGCAGCCAAAATCTCCACCAACACTGTTTCCAAGATAAAAACTTTAAAACCAACGCTTGTTCTTCATCTCCATCTGAAGCTTCCGGGGTCACTGACTCAGACTGTCTCCGAGGACGAAGCACTTCCTGTTTTAGGAGGAGGACTGGTAAATACATCCCACTAGAGAATCACCTGAGCTTCACCTGCTCTGGCTCTGGTCGTACCTGGAGGGAAATCAAAGCCATCATCAGGATGTTAATAATGTTTCTGCTTGGACTCTGGTTCGTTTTGAATGAATGACYTCGCTCACTGTTTGACGCAGTCAGGGATCTGCACGTGCTCAGTGGGGATGAGGTGAGACAGCTCCTGGAGGCTGTCGACAAACTGCAGCTTCCTGCTGAACTTGGAGCTGAGGTGGAGGAATAAAAGTTTTTTTTTTTATTGAATTAGTTCCATTAGTAAATCCCTTTGTGTCTCAGTTTTAACGTGTTGCTGTGTGTTGTTGAAGAAGAAGAGGCAGCAGACCTGATGAAGGGTTTGATGATGGTGATCAGAACTTTGATGTACCAGGTGGGATGAACCACAAAGAAACCCTTTAGGTTCTTCCTCAATCTGCACAAAAACAAACAAGTGATTTAAAAATCTGTCATTTCAGTTAGTTTTTAGTCAGTTTTTCTTGACTACAACAATGAGATCAGGGAATTAATCCCTCTGAAGATCCAGTTTCAGATAAATYAACTAAAAAATAATTTTAAAATACTTTTGATTCACACCAAACACTCATCAAATCTGGTTTCTGTGCATGCAGGTTTATCAGGCTACTCTTTATCTAAACAGAGCAGAGAGTTGTTCTTCACAATAAAGACATCACTCCCTCTACTGGAGTCTCACTGAAACAACACAGCAGCTGAAATATTGCTCAGGGCCACATGCAGCTCACTGGTCCRTCTTGGCTAAATGTTTCTTTGTATGTAAATGTTATGTTACATCTTATTTTTAACACTTTTTACCAAAAGCAAAATATATATTTAAAGATTTCAGGATGAGTTTGATGCATTTAGCTGTTGGTTCTGACCTCCTGTCGATGGTGGTGTAACAGTCCTTCAGCCAGCTGATTCCAGGAAGTTTATCCTTCTGTCCTCCAGCACAAAGATAAACGATCACATAATTCTCTGCCACCATCAGCTCCAGAGTCCCGATGATGAACCTGACAGGAGAACAGAAAGATGATCGACTCAGAACTCCGGCGACTCGTTTTGTCACCGATGGTCCTTCACAAAGACAGAAGAATGAACGAGAGTCATCTTTTACCTGAACAGGTTGTCCATCACATACTGGTAATTCTCTATCGTGTTCTCCGGCAGGTAACAGGAGGAAAACACGATGATGTCATTCATACCGTCACCATAATAACCTGAGGAAGATGGAAAGATGTGTAGTTAGGTAGGTAGGTAGGTAGGTAGGTAGGTAGGTGGATAGGTTTGTAGGTAGGTAGTTAGGTAGGTAAGTTTGCAGGTAGGTAGGTAAGTTTGCAGGTAGGTAGGTAGGTAGATTTGTAGTTAGGGTAGGTTTGTAGGTAGGTAGATAAGTTTGCAGGTAGGTAGGTAGGTAGGTAGGTAGTTAGGTAAGTTTGCAGGGAGGTAGGTAAGTTTGCAGGTAGGTAGGTAGGTAGGTTTGTTGTTAGGGTAGGTTTGTAGGTAAGTAGGTAGGTAGTTAGGTAGGTTTGTAGTTAGGGTAGGTAGGTAGGTAAGTAGGTAGGTAGTTAGGTAGGTTTGTAGTTAGGGTAGGTTTGTAGGTAGGTAGGTAGGTAGGTAGGTAAGTAGGTAGGTAGGTAGGTAGGTAGGTAGGTGGGTTTGTATGTAGGTAGGTAAGTTTGCAGGTAGGTAGGTAGGTTTAGTTAGGTAGATAGGTTTGTAGTTAGGTAGGTTTGTATGTAGGTAAGTTTGCAGGTAGGTAGGTTTGTAGTTAGGGTAGGTAGGTAGGTGGGTATATAGAAGTAAAACTGCAGGTATAATTATAGCTAAAACAAGCAGAAAGTATCAAAGGTCTAACAAAAAGCAGAAACTGGTAGCTAAAAGAAGTAAAAGAATAGCTAAAGGCTATAAATGGTCAAATGCTATAAAAAATTGGAAACATTTTATCTAAAAGCTAAAATAGCGAAAAAATAGCTAAAAGCTGTCAAAGGCTCTTGAAAGCTAAAGTAGCAACAGGCTAACTAAAAGCTAAAAGTAGCTAAAGGTTACCTGAAAGCTAAAGTGGCAAAAGGCTAGCTAAAAGTAGCCAAAGGTAAAGTAGCTGGGCAATCTAAAGTTTGGAAGAAAAATAAGATGACAGATGTTAGAGTTCAGGACTCCAGGTGAAGGTGCAGCAGGTGCAGCAGGTGCAGCAGGTGCAGCAGGTGAAGCAGGCGGTACCTCCATGTGACAGCACCCTCAGGAACGGCTCCAGAACGCTCATGTTGACCCGAGACTCCTGCGGAGGGTCACCTGTGGAGAAGCAGCGCCACCTGGTTCCCTCACTGTCCACCACGTCCTCCTTGTCCAGAGCTCCCAGCCCGTTCTGGTCGACCCCTGGGAGAGAACCGGAACGTGAATCTGACCTGGAGCCAGAGGCCCTGTGTTGACGGGATGCCACGCCGAGACGTCGCAGGTCGTCTGAGAAACAATTCAGTGATTGAGGGGAACATCAGATGCTGCTAACCAAAACGCTCTTGACCTTTGACCTCTCACCTTCTAGGTTCATGTCATAGATGGGGAAGTGCAGCGATTCGCTATCTGAGGGCGTCTCCATGGCYTCCAGGTCGATGTCGAGTCCGATGTCATCGGCCTCGTCAGGTGACGGGGAGAGCAAGCCTGAGGGGAAGTCATCAGACGCCATCGACATGCTGCCACCTGAGGAGGAAACATCATCATCATCACAGAGCATCATGTGACAGGATGTTTGACAACTGATCCAGAAAGATTTGAATTAAGAAAATAACTAAAAAAACACACATTACCTAAAGACAGGCTGAGTTCTGGAGCTGTCAGGACTTTCTTCTTCGTGGGTCGTGGTCCTGACAGAGACAGACTGCTGGGAGGAGCTGCAGAGAGGACACGAGGGACGTCAAGGAGGACAACTTAACACATAGACCACTTTTATTTACACTAAAACATATATACAGGTGCTGGTCATAAAATTAGAATATCATGAAAAAGTTGATTTATTTCAGTAATTCCATTTAAAAAGTGAAACTTGTATATTATATTCATACATTAC
>NW_013952862.1:150379-160210 GCF_001266775.1 Austrofundulus limnaeus | reverse complement strand
TGGAAAGTGTGGTTCTGCTGCTGAGAGTGGTGTCTGATTTTAATCTTGCACAGACCACATCCACTGCCTTATTAACTGTTTAAGTTTTGCTTTTGCCAGATGTTTTTGTAACTCAGCAAAAGTTGTAGGTGCTTAGAGTTTAAATAGTATAAACTATGAAGCTCATATTTTTCTTACTCCAGTTATTACAGATTTTAACAACAATAAATCCTGAAATGTGAACTTAACTGTGAGTTGCAGTAACTTAAAATTTATTGCTGCATCGACATTTTTTTTCAATAATAATGATTAGAGAGTTATCCACATGTTGACTACATTAGCATCACCATGTGTCAACATAGACAACATCTGACCTATCCATCAGGATTGGTCCTTAGCCATTTTCCCATTTATACGTCTGTGACACACCTTTAACTCATGGTGTCAGATACAGTCAGTAACCCAGTAACACAAATACCAAATCAAGCCTGAACGTGACAGCATCATAGAACACAACTCAAAATGGTTCATGAATCACAAATTAAAGTGTTTGTCTTTTTCAGAGGTGAGTTTTCAAAAAATTATCCATTTCAGCAACAAAGAGGCGGAGCCAGAACTCTGCTGTCTGAGCTGATAGGAGGAAGAAGGAGGAAGAAGCAGGAAAAAGGAAACAAATACTTTCAACTTGTGTTTCTTCCCATTTTGTTCTATTTTTAAACATTATTAACACTAAAAGATAGGACTGGATAAATCCATACCAGAAGTATGAGTAAAAGTTATCTCTGTGAGCTCTGTGTCCGAGTAGTTCACTCTGCCTTCAATTCAAAAGCCAAATCCAAAAGTTGTCTTTCCCGCATTTTACAACAAAAGCATGGAAGTTAGCAGCACTTTCATCTGTTGCAATGACCTTCAAATTATAGATATAAGTACTGACAACTGTGTTTAAGATTATAACTGCCTTGGTTTTTTGGATTGACTTAAATTATTGTCCTCAACATGACTTAGTTTTTCAAGTTTTTTCAACTGAAAATTGTTTTTATCCAAAAAAAAAAAAAAGAAGATGGATTTTTTTTACAGTGTGGATTTACCTGGCTGGAAGTCAAACACCTGCAGGTCATCTGCTGACAAAAAAAAAAGTGAGAAAATAAGAACAGACAAATTTTTGGGCCCGTCTCAAACTGTCACCTTGATGTTCTCACCTTCTTCACATGCAGCAGGTGTTTCCTTTCTGCGTTCCTCCTCCTTACCTTGAGAACAAAAACATTAACAACAGCCTTTTTTGTTCCAACAGACAATTCTGTAGCAGCAAAATAAGAGACATACTTAAGACAAACACACACTGCATCTCTTACCAGCTGAGTGACCGTCTGTCGTTGCCTCGTCTCCTGTTTAAAAAAATAAGTGTATAAATGAGCCGCAGGTTAAAATTTTAGTCCAGTTATTTAATAGTACTGTGACACTCTGACCACACTGTCTGTAATGATTGACTTCTTGTGTTTAAAAAAATACCTGTTTGATGCAACACAGCGAGAGTGGTGTTCATCGCCCAGGTTCCAGTGGAAGCTTCACCATCGGCTGCTGGGACGGCACTACTTGCGTTCATGTTGTTGGTGGTTCCAGACCAGTGTTTTGATCTGCCAGAAATATGTACTGATCAAAAAAACAACAACAACAAACTGGTACGTACAGGGTACTTAGAAAGTAGAAACCTGGTACCTTGTACCTGTCAGTTATGCATCCAATACCTGAACAGTACCAGTTACGGACTTGGTACTTGCCACGTACCAGGTAAAAAACAGGTTTGTAACAGTTTGGTGCCRGCAGTATGGTACTGACCATACTTTTCCTGACAATGGTTCCTAATCCCGGTACTTGAGGAACACTATCCTGCATGTTTTAGTTGGTCTTCAGAAGCTAGTTAATGACTCATTCATAAATCAGGTGTGTCAAAGCAGGAAAGCATCTAAAGCATGCAGAATAGTGTTCCTAGAAGACCAGGGTTGGGGAACCGCTGGTTTATATTACCGTTCAGCTTTTAGTATGAGTTCGCATTCGAAGGAGAAGAACGCTGCAACCGGACTGAGTCGATTAGAGAAGCCGAAGTCAAATCAGACAGAACCAAACGACTGCCAACCACAGTGTCACCTTTTAAACCTGTTTTCAATAAACAAACACAAACCAGGCAAATCAGGCAGGGGTTAACTGTCAGCAGCAGAAGGGCCGCTCATTTGTGGTGAATGTTTAATAAATCTGGGATTATTAAGTTCAACTGGCAGAGTTTTGTACTGAAATCAGTTTGTGGTGCAGACTCAGATGTTTTCACTGATTTAGAGCYCAGCTGATTTGGCAAAATAAAAAAAAAGAAATCAGCTGGGATTGCCTGTAAAACTGAGAACATTAAAAGGAGAAGCAACTGAAACAGGCTGAACCTGTCGACACGATGCTGAACTGGTTAAAATCTAACTTCATTAGGATTTCACTTCATTAAAACTAAACAAAGCCTGTTCAGATAGGATCGTGCTGTGCTACCCTGATCTGACAGGAACTGTTTACTGTCAAGGACAGACAGAGGCTYAACTACGAAGTAAGTCCGGTCTTTAAGGAAACAAAGAACATAAAAAGTTCAGAGCGAGAGGATTAAAAGGGAGCAGACTTACAGCCGTGCAGATCAGCCCCGTCCACTGTCAGGTGGGGAGAGACAGGTGAGGTGGGTGAGACGGGTTCAGGACAAACACAGGAACCTGCTCCACACCTGATGACTTGGAGTGGACTCTGACACCCCCACCAGCTGTCTCCCTCTCCTCTGTCTGCTTGTCTCTCTGTCTGACTGTACCTATAACCATGGACAAAGGAGGTGTGGCGTGTTGCAGCAATAAGGGCCCCGCCCGGTCGCTCTGGCAACTCTGACTGTGCAGCAGGCGTGCCCCAGGTGGAAACTGCACCACACATGTTGCTACCTGCTGAGTGTGTGTGTGTGTGTGTGTGTGTGTGTGTGTGGCAAGCCAATCGCACAGCTGACGTGATCTGTTTGACAGCTTGTTTTAAACGTTTACAAGCTATTTTCATCAACCTAAAGCAGGAATAATAAACTTCCAAGTGCACATTTTAAAGCTGCAAATAAATCTGGAAGATGCATATTTGTGATACAGCCTTTAGTTTTGGTTGATGAGCTATTTATTTTTCTTATAAACAGACAGACTATCCAACTAGACTCTCGGGGTGTGTGCAAGAGACTAAAATCAGTTCTAACGAATGTGATTTTAATGAGTAGCTATCAAGATGTTTTCCAGTAGACATTAAAACTTGTTATCAATAATCTGAACCAGTTATAATGAACTTTTAATGAAAAAAATGTGCATGTTTTGCATTATTTTAAAACGCTGGCATCAAATTAACAACATAAAAATAGGAAATACYGACATTTAATACCCTCCAGTTAAAGGAAATTAAAATTTTCAGGAATATGTAATTGTTGCAATGTTAAAGTAACTTTTAGCATTACCAGGCTAAAGAAACTTAGCCTGTGTCAAAATGTTCTTTGTCAATAAAGTTGTTTTGAAATAAGTGTCGTCACTTCCGTCACATCCAACATGGAGTCCAGCGGTATGAAGCTAAGTTTGTGGGAGAACGGACCAAAACCCGGACAGTTTTACTCGTTTCCCGGCAGCGGTATCGGTGGACCCGGTACATCATGTGGACCTGTTCGACACACACTGTGAGTAAACCATCTTGTCGGAACCGAACCTGTGTGGGTCGTTTTAAAATCTGAACCCGAATGCTGTCGGTTTCGGTTTTAGCTCCGCTGCTGTGCTGTATCATCATGGAGAAACGGATGCTAAGTCTGATGCTAAAATCGCTGTTTTTCATCAAATTAAATGTTATAGCCCATCAGAAACAAGGGCGTTTGTTTAATCGATAGTTTTAGTATATTATATATATATTTTTAATCATGAAACATGGCTTTTTATTCTATTTCTGTTGTTTTGTTGACTTGCCGTGTTAGCCAAGTTAACTTTGTTTTTGTTTCCATGCATAAAAGAAACCCTCTGTTGTGATTTATAACTAACCTAACTAACTACTCATGAGCTACCTTGCTTGGTGACAGGAAGTAATATTGTTTCGATGAGGTTTGTCTACGTTTTAGCGAAATCATTTTGAATAATATGGATAATCTTAAAATTATAAACAAATACATCTTAACCAAAGTGACCAAGTTATTTTCATTAGGACTGTTTAACTATTCTGACTGAATTTGTTTAGATAAAAAAATGTAATTAATTTAAAATTGGTTGTAACTTTTTTCTTTCATGAATTTTTGAAAATAATTATTTAAGTTTAATAAATCTTCCCTCTTACATCAACCAGTATTAGAAAAAGTTTTCTACACAACTGTGAAATTTATAATTTTGCTGTTCTAAAATCAGGAGAATTTATCATCCGTAAATAGCTCCACTTCCTGACACTTAAGAGTTGTTTTAACCATGATGTGACAGAGTTAAGCTGGTAACTTGCCAGAATTTCAGCTTTCAACTAATCACAGATTTTATTTTATTTACAAACAAGTAGATTGTGAGAATAACTTCCTCTTCTCCACAGCAACCCGATGGTGACAGGAACATCCGTGCTTGGTGTTAAGTTTAAAGGCGGAGTTATCATTGCAGCCGACATGTTGGGCTCGTACGGCTCTCTGGCTCGGTTCAGAAACATTTCTCGCCTCATGAAGGTGAGGACCACGGTTAATAAAACCAAAAGCATGTACAAAATATAAAACTATGAAAACCTGTTTAATCTGTTTTTGTGTTGCAGGTGAACGACAACACGATCCTGGGGGCATCGGGCGACTACGCTGACTACCAGTACCTGAAACAGGTCATCGAACAGATGGTGTAAGCTGCTGAGCAGAAGCACAGCCTGCTGCTGCTGTGTGCTGTGTTTCTATAAACTTTATTGTTTTCCTGTTAGGATCGATGAAGAGCTGCTTGGGGATGGCCACAGCTACAGCCCGAAGGCTATCCACTCCTGGCTGACCAGAGTGATGTACAACCGTCGCAGCAAGATGAATCCCCTGTGGAACACTGTCGTCATCGGAGGGTTCTACAACGGGGAGAGGTAAGACGTCCTGGTTTAAAGAGGGGAAACAGTTTTGCTGTGGTATTTTGTCATTATTATACCGGATATCAAACAAACCACTTGAATCTGCGCAGGTCTGTTTTCTCAGATATTAAATGAAAATTGCCAAATTCCCATTCGTAGCATTGACAACATGCTAGGAATGTTTGGATGGTTTTTTTTTTCAGTCAGCTGGGTGATGACCCGGCTAGAGGTGAAGACAATGGGCCTCATGCAAGAACCGTTCGTACGCACAGATTTGTTCTTAAGTTGTGCGTACGAGTGATTTAGGAGAATTTGTGGCATTCACCAATGTTTTCGTATTCTAAGATTTTTTTCAGATACGAACAAAATTCACGAGTGGTCCAGACCTGTCGTATATTTTACCTGAAGTCAGTCTGCTGTTATCCAGACGGGTTTTCTTCACTAATAACTTTATATTTCGTTAGTTTGAAGATATTTTGAGTTGAAAATAAATCACACTCCATAATTATGTTGACAATAGGCTATTCTGCTTGAATTAGAGTTATCATTTTAAATGTAATAATTTAGACTWACAATATAAATTGTCCGTCTGTCCGTTTTCCGCCGCTAATCTGGGATCGGGTGCGGGGGCAGCAGGAGACCCCGCTCTCCCCAGCGACACTTTCCAGCTCGTCCTGGGGGACTCCGAGACGTTCCCAGACCTGAGGGGATACATAATCCCTCCAGCAAGTCCTGGGTTTTCTCCAAAGTGCCAGACTTATTTTGAAAACATTTTAAAATGCTTATTTCAAACCCGCATCTGAGACCTCCAGCGACCGCGCAGCGCGCAGGGGGAGAGGGGGGGTGTACGGTGCGCTGCGCTTCCGCTTCTGAATAAATGAAAATGATTTAACACAGTTGTTTATACTTTTAGTAGTACTTTTTATTCCACAGCTGACCTGCTAAAAATGACAGATTTTCTTTTCTGGATCTCTGACAGACGGACTTCAATCTCTGAACTCGTAAAGTTTTTCTTTTTAGTTTTCACTGTCATTTTCATGAATGAACACTTCCTGATATCTGAGGCAGGAAACACAGCCTTATATGGTGTTTTTGGGGTGGTAATTATGCTAATCTCCTCTCGCGTGCACGAGCAGCTGGATACAAACAGGTGGAATTTACGCAGCTCATTTACACACTTTTCCTGAAGATAGAAGAGTTTGTTGAATCTGACGTGACATGTTCGTACGAACAGAAGTAAGAGAAATGTAGGATAAGAATACGAACATGTTCTTGCATGAAGCCCAATGAGTTGCAAGGAAGAAGTGCTTTAAATGTATAGTATCATTAGCTGCTGACAACATAAATGTGGGACGGGAAGATATAAGTAATCATCAGCTGATTTACACAGAGGCTGTAATTCAGCTGATTCTTTCTATTCGATACATTTTAGACCTCAGCTTTGAAATAGAAAGCATCGTGAAAAAGCTGCTGCAAAAACAAACATTTTAAGCTGCAAAAATCACAAAACATTTTCTCAAAATCCTGACGGGTCTGGTTTACTCACATTCACAACAAAGTGCTTAAAAATGCTCATTTCAGCCAGCAACGTCTCACCTCGGTTTTGTGAGATATGAAGTAGTAACGCAAATGTGTTTATTTTTCTAGTTTCCTAGGTTATGTGGACAAGCTGGGCGTAGCTTACGAGGCTCCCACAGTGGCCACTGGTTTTGGAGCATATCTGGCTCAGGTGAGTTTAGCCCCCTTTTTTTTTGACTTTGCTTTTTATTTACTTCATCAAGCTGCTGACAGATTTCACACAAATCCTTTATCACTTTCTCATTAGCTTTAGAGCTGAGAGTGAAATTCCAAAATGTGTTGTCATGTTGGCTTTCACACTTAAACATCACATTAGCTTCATTTATAAACTGTTAGAGTGCCGTTTTACAAACTTTGACATGTTTAAACATTTAAATTCTGTGTTTAAAACAAGTCGCTCTGCACTGCAACCTCAGTTCTTAGAGAAGCTTTGCACACAAATTGAAGCCTTCAAACTGTGTGTGTTTACAGCCACTGATGAGGGAGGTAGTTGAGAATAAAGCAGAGATCACCAAACAGGAGGCTCGGGAACTAGTGGAGCGCTGCCTCAAAGTGTTGTACTACAGAGATGCCCGCTCCTACAACAGGGTGAGTTCATTTCCCTTCAACTGATCCCAGATCTAAGGTCTGAAAAAAACCATTCCCACTAAACTTTGGAGTATTTGGAACTTTACGGAGTATCTCATATTTGTTGATTTTTCTGATAATATACAGGTTGACTACTGTTTCGCCTTCAGAAAAGTGCAATCCTTTTTATCAGTCAGAGGAGTGTTTTTCTTATGATTATGTGTTGTTTTTATTTCAGCACGAGATTGCCATTGTAACAGAGGAAGGGGTGGAGATCATTGGCCCTCTGTCCTCAGAAACCAACTGGGATATTGCCCATTTGGTCAGGTGAGGTGTTTGGTTAATAAAAAAATGTTTTACAATATCATTATGTATAATGTTCTGCATTAATTTGTCTTATTTTCTTTTTTCTCTGCAGTGGGTTTGAATGAAAACAAGCTGAATGAAAAAATGTTTTTTTCTTCATCAGAAACAACCAACAGTTCACATCCATCTTATCTATCCAAGTTTAGTTTCTTTCTGTTTATGGTTACTTTTGTATAATGGAAAATAAATGTGATTATTGAAATTTGTATTGTTTTTTGGTTTTTATTTGTTTTGTAAAGGTTATTTGTTAAAATGAAAATTTTGTAATTTCATCTAAATATATATGTTCCAGTATAGAAGGGAAAAATTAATACAAAAGTGAAATAAACATCAGAATTTGTATCAGTCACTTCAAGACTGTGTAACAACTGGCCCCATCTGGTGGTTAAGATGGAGATTGCAAGTATCTCCATGGAAAGAAAAAAAAATTTTTTTTAATTATTTTTTTACTTGAAATGATGCAAATACAACTTCAATTGCATTACAACACTCGAAAGACTATATGATCATCAGAAAAATGAAAAACACATTATTCAATTACCACAAATAGACAATTTGTGCATATACAATGTTTTAAAAATTTCTAGGTCATGGTTTGGTGGCTAAGTGATCAAACAAAACCTAATTTCTTCATATACATGGCCAAATAGAAAGGCTGGACTCAAATTAAAAACATCCATAGAAAAGCCTGATAATTGATTAACTGTAATTCTTACATATAAAGCTAAATATGAAGAAATAGCTGGTCTATTGTATAAACACTTCATAGATGATGTATCTACGTATTAAATGTAATTCTAATATTTGCTTTACGTTTATTTATTTATTTATTTATTGCTTGTACTCAAGATTCTTTACCGGAGGCTGTTGCTAGGCAAATTATATCAGACAAATTCTTCTGTTTTGTAACTGGGCAGACCAGGAAATAGCGTCCAATCAGAAAAATCGATGCAGAAATAATATTTCTGTTCGGCGAATAGGATCTCGCCTTCTGTCGGTATCCGAGTAGATTCTTGACAGCCGACCAATCACAACAGACGTCGGCTTTGTAGTCAGGCAGACATAGCCAAGTCATCCAATCACAAAAAAATCTGAAAGGGGATTTTTGCTGAATCTTGGCTCAGGTACTTTCTTTTTCTTTTTAAAAATAATATTAAAATGTGACTCACCCAGTCGGCCATACATTAATAAGAGAATTAAATAACTATTATCTGGGGTGATTTTTAAATTAAAATACACCGCGCAAAAACCGGTTTCATGAGGCTCCTTTTGAGTTAGCAAGAACCTGAAGCTAGCCGAGTAGCTGTCAGCGTTAGCTGTTAGCAGGATTCTCCTTTGTGGCTAACTTGTTTACGGTTTTTCTGTGGCTTTGAAGATGTGTGTCATGTCCTCGTATTAAATCCCGCTAGCGAGTGTTGCTGCTTTTGTCGGCAAGTGCGAAAGGCTGCCAGTGTCGTCCGTTAGCCAGCTAGCTCAGCAGGACCATGTAGGGCTGTGTCGGAGTGTTTGTGTGTGTGTGTGTTGTGTAGGAAACAAATGGCAGGCACATGACCACCGGCGCTACGCCCGCTGTAAACACGGCAGTCGGAGCTGACATGGGAGCTCCGCTGCCGCGCCGACATGTTCAGCTCAAACCAGCGGCTGCAAGGGGGAGCTCTGGCCGACAACAGGCTGCGGTTTACCTCCCTGAAATAGTCCGCACCGTCCTGGTTGTGGTGGTTTAGTGACAGCCAACACATGTCACTACTACCCGCCTGCCAGTGGGCCTTTTTTCAGCCTGTCTGGGCGGAACCGGTGTTTGGATTCTGATCGTGATTACAACCACTAGCAGAGATCCTATCCTCCAAGTGACATTTACAATCACATAAACTCCACATTGTTTACAACTTTGATTCTTCTTGCATTTAAAAAATAAACACAGTTAAACCCTTCTTGTTCAGCCATTTAAAGCCACTCGCAAACTAAATCAAAACATAAAAAATGTTCACCTTAAATATGTTAAATGATGCAGTTTGAGTTTAGTCTAGTGGTTTTCTCAGATATGAGATTCTAAAATGCATGTACAGTGGGGAGAACAAGTATTTGATACACTGTTGATTTTTCAGGTTTTCCCACTTGCAAAGCTTGTAGATGACTGTAATTTTTATCATAGGCACTCTTCAACTGATGGAATCTAAAACAAAAATCCAGAAAATACAAGGTATGATTTTTAAATAATTAATTTCCATTTTATTGTGTGAAATAAGT
>NW_013952862.1:126962-144416 GCF_001266775.1 Austrofundulus limnaeus | reverse complement strand
ATAAAAATTAGTATTCTACAAGCTTTGCAAGTGGGAAAACCTGAAAAATCAACAGTGTATCAAGTACTTGTTCTCCCTACTGTATGCACTGTAAATAAAGCATGAACAAACAATAGTCTGTTTCAATTTAAATAATTTAAAAACCCTATCTGCACACAGTTAGTATTTTCTTAAATTGCACGTGTTATAGGTTTTCTAATGAATAGTTTGTGTTTTATTAAATTATTTTGTAACATATTTGTCACTCTATATTTTTCTTACATGTTGATGCTCTGGATCATTTTGCCATGTTATTTACTTCCTGGTCCCTGCAGATAAACGCAGTATTTAGATTTTGTGATCCCCAAATTTTCCTGTTGGATTCAAATTTACCATCTTTGTAAATCTATATATATATAAAAAAAACTAAACATGACTATGGTTATTATTACCCACTTTTTTGTAATATTTTCTGCCTGTTTGTCTACAGATGGTGTTTCTCAACACCGGTTAGTTGGTCCAGATGTCGGAGGACCAGCGCCACCAGCGGGCTGAAGCCTCCCAGGGGGCAAAGGGCGATCTGGAAGCAGGAGAGGGCGACACCGAGCCCAGCATGCTGCTGCAGAAACTAAAAAGCAACATTTCGTGAGTAAATCCACAAAATTGAACACAAAATTATTATTATTWTTTTTTTAAACATCAACAGGTTTGTTTTTTGGGGCATCCGTAGAGAAAGAAAAGGAACTTTGATCACTGATTTGTATTTTTCTCTTCATCTTGCAGTAAGAATGTTCAGACCAAAGTGGATCAGATACTGGTAAAAAAAAATAAAACAGCAATTTTACTCTGAATTTTAAAGTTTGCTTCAAAGAAAAGTTGTTTGCGCGTGTTTGATTGTTTTATTTATTTATTCTTTTGTTCTGCTTCAACAGCAAGACGTTCAACGCTTCTCTGACAACGACAAGCTGTACCTGTACCTCCAGCTGCCCTCGGGACCCAGCTGTGGGGACAAAAGGTTTGAGTTGTTTATTGTTGAAAAGGTTTTTATAAGGTTTTAATATGTTTCAAATAAAGTTTCAGTATGCGACTTGTATCTTAGATTTAATGGTGTGCACAGGAACTATAGCATGCGGGCAGAACAAAAACAACTTGCTAAGCAGAACCAGAAGAACAAGTTTAGACAACCGGTCTAACCGCAAAATGTTCCACCARGCCCAAGTTTCCAYTAAAGAGTGCACAAACAAGTTATGACTGATAATATCTTTCTGTTGTCTAACTGCGTACATGCCCCAGCAACCAGTTTCTGATTGGTCTCTATGCTTATGACATGACATAGCAACTGTCTTATGATTTGACGACTTGTTGTGATGTAATTTCTACGTGTGTGAATAAAAGTGGATCACGGCCACAGAGCGGCAGAACTTCACTGGGCTTGACTCCTGTTAAGTACTCTGAACTTCTCCCTTTGCAAAGTGTATCTTTAAACAGTTACTGGTCTCTGATGTCTTTGATCAATGTCTGGTTGGGTTGTTGTGTTTCAAGGTCTCAGTCGCAGGTAAGAATACCGGACAATTGTAATTAATCTTCTTGTGTTAATGCGTACGGCCATGCTTTTGTGTTTGTAGCTAACATGTCTTTATTAAAAAGGATTGAAATCTGAGATTGTTCAAATTCTTGTTTCCACACAGCGGCGGCGACTCCAGTTCGTTCAACACAGCCGACCAGCTTCACACCTGCAACTGGATCCGGAGTCACCTGGAGGAGCATTCAGACACCTGTCTACCCAAACAGGATGTCTACGAGACGTACAAGTGAGAAAACGCAGAACGACACAAACACTCTGAAAGACACCCCTCACAGATTATTAATCTGTAATCTTTGTCCCACAGGAGATACTGTGAGAACCTGCAGCATCGTCCTCTGAGTGCCGCCAACTTTGGGAAGATCATCAGAGACATTTTCCCAAACATCAAGGCGAGACGACTCGGGGGCAGAGGACAGTCCAAATATCCTTTTAACGTTTGACAAAAACTGTATGAGGACAACCAAGCTATTCTGATATTTATGTATTTTCTATTGAAGTCTAGAAAAATGAACTTGGGTTAATTTAACTTAAAACTAAACTTACTGTATTTTCTGTTTACTGTTTGCTGTAGAACTCATTAGTTCTAAAACATATTTCTATTTCTTAGTTTGTTATCTTAAATTATCACACTGATCATTATTATCTGAACCTGTAAAATTGCGTTAAAACAGTTGTGTAAAAAAGTAAGTTTCTCCTATTTTCTTGTTGTGCTGCCTGTGCCTGASAGACACAGCTGAGGGTTTACTGCCTCTCAGTGTGAAATCAGTCGCTGCTGCACCTTTTATATTTACATCTTTCTCTCGATTTGACAGTTTAAAAGCTGTTTTTGGTGGAGGTCGTTGGTGGGAATCAGAGCCTGGAGGTTGCAGGTTGAATTCCTTAACCATGTTTGATACGTACTGTTACAGCGGCATCAGGAGGAAGACTGTTCTTAACATGCCTCTTCTGCCCAACCTGGACCTGAAGAACGACCCGGTACCCACAAACTGACTCTACAGCTGTTTAACTGTAGCGGTCGTCACCTCTGCTCGTACTTCTTCAAATCATTTAAACTGCGAGAGGATTCAGAAACCTGACATTTATTCACTCAGCTATCTAAAGATTTTCAGTATTTAGTATTTTTTACAACGTAAAAGGTTAAATAATTTCTTGTCCCCTTGTAGCATTGAGTAACGCAGCATTCTTGGTCTGTTCACCAAATAGAAAAGGATTTCACTCTGAAAATAAACACCTTAACGTAAAACTTTTGTTGTCAGAAAAAGAGGGTTGAAGGTAAAGGAGAAGCGATGTAGCTAAAGAGGAAGTTGATTTAAATACTTCCTACAAAGAGAGGCATTCGGCAGCTCCTGTTTACTCTTGTTCCTCTTCGTCTGCAGTCCGAGCTGACTGAGCTGGTCCAGACCTACAAACAGGAAGTGACGGAGGCGGCGTGTGAGCTGATCTGCGACTGGGCGCAGAAGATCTTGAAGCGTTCTTTCGACACGGTGGTGGAGATCGCTCGCTACCTGATCCAGGAGCACATCGTTAACCCTCGCTGCAGCCAGGCCGAGCTGGTGACCTCTGCTGCGCTCGCAGGTGTGCCACAGCCTCTTTGAACCTCAACACAAAATACCTTTAAGGAGGAAAAAGCTTTGTTATAAAGAGGCAAAATCATGTTTGGATTCAAATTTAAAACACGCATCATTCATTGCGCCTCAAATACGGGAGGTCAAAAAGTTTATTTCCACCTAAATGTTTTAGAAAAGTGCCAACATTTTGCAAAACGGCGACAAATTCTGTAGCTTTAAAAGTGTTTTTGTTTTTCTGCAGCCGGTCCAACTAAAACCCACAAGGTCATCAAGAAAACTCCCGTGGCCTCTAAAGCCGATGGAGARGAAGCTGCAGAGCAGAAGGTCTGTTGCCGATCGATCGCCAATCTTATTGGTCCGTCTGTCCTGCCGCTCGCTCACTTCCTGTTTGTCTGCAGAAGGAGCAGGGAGACTCGTCCTCATCCTCGTCCTCACAGAAGCCTCCGTCTGCAGACAAGGCGGCAGCACCAGCCAAACCTCCCGCAGCCGACGGCCCGCCTCCTTCCTCCACCTCTTCCTCGTCCCTGCGTCCAGCGGTAGGTCAACACTAAAGTTACTTCTTTTTAAAGGGATCCACGATTAATTCTAACATCGGCCTTTATTTAAATAAACATAAATTTTAACTGTAAAATAAAGACTGTAGAAAAGCTGTAGGCTGTTTAGTTTTTATAATTTCTAAACTAAATTTTTAAAATATTTTAATTCGGACTGAGCCATTTTATTTACACACAAAGCATTCTGGGTAAATGATGACGTGGATAGGTCCTTGGTGCGAGGCTGCTAGCGAGCTATATCCACCCTGAAGGTTAATCTTGGACAATATCTGATGATCGACTCTTTTAAATGAAACCAGAGAGCGTTGACAGAGAGGAGAAGGTAGAAATGACTCAGCCTGGAACTGAAAATATGGATGGAGGACCTCAGTTTAGCTTGTTTGTTGTGCTAGCGCCAAGCTAATACATATAAGGCAAAATAGCGTCGGCGCGAACACTAAAGCTAACAGGCTAAGCTGAGGTTCTTCTTCCATGAAGCAGCTCTGTTGTCCTCCATCTATATTTTCAGTTACAGGCTGACTCATTTCTACCTTCTCCTCTCTGTCAACGCTCTCTGGTTTCATTTAAAAGAGTCGATCATCAGATATTGTCCAAGATTAACCTTCAGGGTGGATATAGCTCGCTAGCAGCCTCGCACCGAGGACCTATCCACGTCATAATTTACCCAGAATGCTTTGTGTGTAAATGAAATTGCTCCGTCCTTGTTAAAATATGTTTTTAAAAATTTATAAAACTAAACAGCCTACAGTATTTTTACAGTCTTTATTTTACAGTTAAAGTATATGTTTATCAAATAAAGTCTAATGTTACAACTAATCAGGCATCCATTTAACAACTTAGGTGCTGCTGAGGGCAAATAAAGACACCAGATGTGGACGGATTGAAGAAACAAAACTCAAATAAACCTCTCAACCTTTTTACCAACAGAAGGAAAAAATTATAAATGTTTTCAGGCAAAAATGAAACAGAATACATGATTATAACTTCTTAACTTTTAGTGTAATTAAATGCATTATGCAGTCTGTCTGGATTTTGTCTGTGCTGCAGGTGGAGGCGTTCATGAAGCAGTTACCCAGAATCCTCCCTCGCAGCTCCGTCCCTGATAAGACCCTTTCGGTCCACACCTCCCTGCCCTCTCAGGCTCCCAAAGACGCCTCTGGTGTCGGCGGGCCTTCTGGACACGGTGGCTCTGCTGACCTTCACCCCACTGCCAGCAGCGGCGGGGTGAAGGTCATTGCCATGGCGGCGCTGCCCCAGCAGCAGGGCGGGCCGGTCCCCGTGATGTTCCTTCCTCAGAGCTGTCTGTCCTTCGAGAGGGACAAGGTCGCTCCGCCTCCTCCTCCTCCTCTTCCTCTCCAGCAGCAGCAGCACACGGTGGTGGCCCCCACTTCCGTGGTCCAGAAAGCACGGGCGACCACCACCAAGCGCCCCCTGGAGGGCGAGGCATCCGGCGCGGGCGCCGCCAGCGTGTCCGGCGCCTCGGCCGTCAGCACGTCTCCGGTGAAACGGAAACGAGGACGGCCGAGGAAACCTCGTCCCGAGGACTCGCTTCCTGCTCCCCCCGTTGCTCTTCCTCCTCAGCCTCCTCCTCCTCCCTCTCAGCCAATCATCACCTCCCTGAGCGGCGGCGTCATCCAGAAGGCCTCCTCCTCTTCGTCGTCCTCCTCGCAGCCCGTGGTGGAGCTGGTGATCCAGGAACCGTCGGGGCTGGTTCTGAGCCAGCTGCCCGCCATGTCGGACCCGGCTCACCGGTTGCTGGAGCACCGCGGGGTGGTGGTGCAGTGTCAGACGGGTGGGGCGGCCGAGCTGGACCCCCACAGCAGGCCGCTCCTGGTGTTCCAGAGTCCGGGGAACCCGGGCTGGGAGCTGGCCTCGCCGGGCCGGACCCAGATGGTGGAGGTCATCCAGAAAGCTCCGAGGCCGAGCAACAACAACAACACGGCTCCTCCGCAGCTCCACTCACCTCCTTTCACTCTGCCCACCCTGCAGGAGGAGCATGGCGAGGTGGAGATCACGCTGACGCCTGTGGATCTGAATGCCAGCTTTCCTCCCTCCTCCTCCTCCTCCTCCTCCTCCTCTGCTCCGGCCTCCTCCCACTCAAGTTTCTCCTCCGTGGTGGTGAAACTTGAGGACGATGAAGAAGGAAGGAGTGTTTCATCAAAAAAAGACGGACTTTAGCTTTTATCAACTTCCCTCTGGTCTTTTTTTAAAAATCACTTTTTACCTCACCTGCTAAAAGCCCCGCCCCTTTACCTCTCCTCCTCCTTAATGGTGGAAATCCCAGCTTGGCTGCTGCAAAGAGCCAATCAGGCAGGATAAATGAAGCCAAAACATGGTCAACACTCTGTCCTTCCATCGCCTCCGCTTGTACACTGCCCAACCGCCGTTAGAAACCTGTGGTTCTTCAAACGCATGTTTGTCCGTGTGTCGAAACCAGAACCACTTTCCTCCTCCCTTCCTTCCTTCTTGTTAACTCGCTCTAAAAAACAGTTCTGTACTGAGATTTGTTTGTTAGCTGCAGTGCTTCATGTAAAAAAAAGATCAAAACTTAAACAATGTATAATCCATAGGAGGGAGGGGAGCTGTAAAGGAGGAAAGGAGACGTGTTAAAGTGCTGAGTCAGGCCCAGGATGGAGTCGGTAGAGACAGAAGGTACGTACGGGTCGGAGCCTTGAAAAGGTTCTCTGTGCTTAAAAAAAACAAAAAACAAAAACGAGCCCTTAAAAAGAACCCAGCTTTGATTCACCTAATGAAACTGTTGGGAAAGAATAAAAAAATAAATAAAAATCCATTTTTATATATTGAGATGCAACCAGAGACTGTTCTGGAGACTTAAAGTCCAAAATGTGAATCAAAGCTCGGTTCTCTTCTTTTTAAAGAGTTTCTCTGTTCGAAACAGCTTTGTATTTTTATCTGTCCAAAAAAAAAAAAAAAAAGAATTAACATTTAAAATTACAAATCACCCAAAATAATATATTGTGTAAAATTTGTCATTTTTTTAAAAAATGTATGTGAGTTTTTAAAAAAAATCAAAATAGTTCATAAGATTGGTCCAGAAATCCAGTATTACCAGAATCATAAAAGTTTTTAATTAATCCTAAACTCAAACAACTCAAGTCGGGTCTGTTTCATGTTTTACTGCCTGTTCGGCAATAAGAAAAAGAGTAAAACGGAATCAAAAACACTCATTTATTTATTATTAATGCCACTTTTACTGTCAGACTGCTAAATATGAGGTTTTATGCATCAGCTGTTAGTGTAACATAGCACAAAATAAAAGATGGGAATCTGCCGTCTTTATGTCTAAAGTTTTACCAGCAATTAAAGCAAAAATTTCCATTTTATATCTGGTTTTGAAGCTATCTTGCTTTTAACGAACCCTCTGAACTTAAATCCMACGATTAATGTAAAGTTTTTAAATTCTTGTTAAGAATAGGTCAGTGKTCTGTTTAAATGGTGTGACCTCAGACCCAAAGCATCCCAACCAGACCCGACTGAGTCCTCCCAAACCGTTTCTTTTACTGATGACAACGTGCGGTGATGTGCTAACCTGCTGCAGCGTTCTTGATGAAAACAGATGAGAGAAACAGCAGGAGTGGAGGGAAAAWCTGTTCCCAACTGCTGGAGGAACGGCTTCAGCTTCAGGCACTAAAGAGCAAAGCACAAAGATCTCTGCGACGTAGCACGAATATGTTAAAGATGCAGTACAAATAAATTACAAATATTTGATTCTGTAGCACTAAAATTGTAGACTACATGATTGGCCTGTTAGTTGGCTTACCTGTTGTGTGTCGCCATGCGCCCTTTGCACTACTTTCAGTCACCTCTTCGAGCTCGCCTCTGCAGCTCGGTTCTGGTCAGCAATGTGACARGACCTGGATTGTTTCTGCTGGACAACAATCATCTCCTGGCCTTAATTTTAAGTCATTTTACAGCTCAGACGTAAACCTGCACAAGGCTTAGGGCAGGGGTGGGCAATCCTGGTCCTCGAGGGCCGCAGCCCTGCATGTTTTACTTGCTTCTCTGCTCCAACACACCTGATATGAATGAATAGATGATTATTAGGCTTCTTGCAGTACGGAGGACCGTAACTGACATAATTAGAAATAAAAGCAGAATTATATAAATGAACCACTAAATAAATACATTTGAAATGCACCAATTAAAATAACAAAGGAGAACTTTATCTCATGTTTTTTTGTTTGAAATGACTTAAATATTTGTTTTTCCAGGTTAGTATAAATTAGTCTATATATTTTAACACATAATTTAAATTTGAATGTTTTTTAAAATACATATTTTTTTCCCTTTTACTTCTACATGCATTTGTGTCTCAAATGTTTATACTTAATTACTTTTATATTTTTCCCACAAGGCTTTTTTATTTCTATGTGTTGCAGGCGTGTGCTGCCTCAGTTTAGCTTAAAGTTTAGTGTAAAACAAAGGCAAGGAGAAAAACTTACCCGCGCCTTTGTTTTTAACTAAACTTTAAACTTTAAGCTAAARTGAGGCAGCACACGCCTGCAACACATCGAAATAAAAAAGACTTGTGGGACAAAACTATTAAAATATTTTAATTTAAACATTTAAGAGACCAATGTATGTACAAGTAAAAGGAAAAACTGAAAAATATATATTTTAAAAAACAGTCAAATTTGAATTGTTAAAAAATATCAATTAAACGAGAATTAAATTACAAAACATGAGGTGAAGTTCTTTTTTAATTGAATTGGTGCATTTTAAGTGTATTTATTTATTTAGTGGTTCATTTATATATTTCTGCTTTTATTTATAATTATGTCAGTGTCGGTCCTCCATACTGCAGAACTTAGAAGGTAAATCAATGTCTGAATCAGGTGTGTTGGAGCAGGAAAAACATAAAACATGTAGGGCTGCGGCCCTCGAGGACCAGGATTGCCCACCCCTGGCTTAGGGAGTCGGAAACGGGAGCTTATGTTTGACTGAAAAAAAAAAAAGAAAGAAATCTGCAAGTTGAATTTGGAGTCTTAAGGAAGCACCTCACTGGGCTGTGACTGCTGCTGACGAAGAACTGTGGAAAAGTTAAGAATTTATGATGATGTTTCACTGAATTCTGAGTGCGGCCATCTTTCCGCTGACAGTTTATGAAAAAAACATTTTGTAGCTGCTTCAGCTGCCCCCATAATTTACTTGAGTACACTTTTGAAATGAAGATAAAGGCAGTTTTTCTGCATCTATTATGTATTATTGATGTGACGTTTAGACCTGGATATTTGGGGCTGTAGCCTTCCACAGATGTGGATTATTTTTATAGTTTATTATAGAACATCTGAAAGAAACTGTTTGGTAGGGCAGTGCTTTTATTATATAAAAAAGCATAAATCTGATGAGGAGGACCATTTAAAAATCTTAAAACAAGCAACAAATCTTAAAATCAATCTGAAAATGTACAAAAAGRCAAGACCAGTGTAATGTGTTTACAGTTTTTAGAAGGAGAAGCTGCTGCGATTTGGACAATTAGATCAGTTTGAGACAGCTCGAAGACGTCTAATTTAGGAGGGTTTTAAACACCCACAGAAAAACTGATGTTTTTTTTGAAAAAAAAAATTGTCGCTCAATTTAAAAAGAAAGAAAAAAATAAGTAGGTCCTCTGGATGGGTTCTTCTTTAGTGAAACGTTTCATCTCTCCTCCAAGAGACTTCTTCGGTTTGATGAGTTTCAGGTGAACTCAGCCTTATAAGCACTGCCTCCACATGGACAAACAGGTTAGTCACATGCAAAAGAAGGCCATCGCCTAACAATAGGCTTGATTAGCGCTATTCATAGAGGGTCATGTGCCCCATCACCTGACTTATTGGTTTGGATGCTTCGGCTGTGGTTATTTGGTGTTGTGTTATGTATACCCAACACAAAGAGGGAAAGAGAGACAAAAACAAGGCGACGTTGAACCCCGCTTGCACTCACTACTTACACATAACAAAACACCAAATAACCACAGCCGAAGCGTCCAAACCATTAAGTCAGGTGATGGGGCACATGACCCTCTATGAACAATAGAGCTAATCAAGCCTATTGTTAGGCGATGGCCCTCTTTTGCAGGTGACTAACCTGTTTGTCCATGTGGTGGAGGCAGTGCTTATAAGGCTGAGTTCACCTGAAACTCATCAGACTGAAGAAGTCTCTTGGAGGAGACGAAACGTTTCACTAAAGAAGAACCCATCCAGAGGACCTACTTATTTTTTCGTTTTGTCTAACTGGATTACTGAGATGCATCAGGACGTCGCTCAGTTRAGTTTGAACACATTTAAAACTCAAGCGACAGCCTCAAAAAGAACCAGCATCAACCCAGTGAGATACCACCTTTAATGATAAAAAAGCTATTACTTTATTTGAGGCATTTCACCATTAGTGTCAAAGTAACTTAATCAAAATTGCAGTTAACTAAATGATTACGATTCATGAAAATATTTTATTTATCTTCAATGTCTTTGATTTAAACTCTGTACTGTACTCTTGCACAGGATTTATCAACAACAAGAGGTTTGTTTTAAACCATTTTAGAAGTTTATTTTCTCTCAGGTAATATTTGAAACAATAAGGAGGAAGAGGAAACAACAGTTTCTCCCTCCTGCCATGATGGAAATGTCACATTGCTGACTCAAAAATTTTTTCACCTCTGCCGAATGTCCTCTCGCTCCACGAGAGGACGTCTTCTTCATCGTTGGTGCTACACACCGTAGGGCTCGACATCCATGTCTGTCCTCGCTGTCCATTTTGTGATCACAGAATTGTATAAAAAAAAACTCGTTTGTGGATTTGTGTGATTTGAGAAGTGGATGCAGCTGTGTGTGTGTGTGTTGTTGTCGTCTGTTTTGTCCGAATGAGAGCTTCAGACCAGTTAAAGGGACTCGGGAACTTTCCGACTGTTAAGATTATCCCTGTTGCATTATGGGGAAGTGAGTTTTAGCAGGACCCCAGCACAGTTTCTAAATAACAAAAAGCACTAAAATGACTTTTAAACTAAACCAACATCTTTCCATTCACTGGAAAAAAAAAAACATTAAAATGTCCCATTGTCCCTTTAGCCTCTGAAATAAGTTCTTTTTCAGACAGACCTGAAACTAATGTTGCACTGTTGAGAGTTAAAAAGATGGATTTTATGTGTTTTGAACTTATTGTATTTGAGGAAACACACTGTTAAGTATTAATACGTATATTAACGTTCTACTTTACGCTTGCACTCTGCTAGAGGCCGACAGCTGCTGGCTCTATTTTTTATTGAAAATGAATAAATAAAATAAAGCTCAGAGTAATAATCCTTGTTTTAACATTATATTGTGCTCAGTAAAGAAAAATACTCTGTTCTATAAAAGTTGCAGTAACTGAAGGTGACGAGCAACATTTCACTTTTTAAAAGTCGGAACAAAAATGCCTTTTTTTTTACAACGTATATACAGTATTTAAATTATATTCTGAGGCAGCCTTAGAGATGTTTGCTTAAGTCACGTGACCTGAACTTTAGTCGGACTCTGTCCAGTTTCACGTTTCTGTTTGTTGGGCTTCATGTTTGGATCAAAGAACACAAAGTTTACGTGAAAGATTTACTGCAGGACTAATGAGGCATTAATGATTGAATTTAAGGTAGCTTAACTTTGGATTAGAATTGTAACATTTTTTAGATTAAAAAGCATTTACTTGGAATTTGTTCCTGATTTAGGAGTCAGGAAACAGGGCTAGAAGTCTAAATTATATCTGAATATTAAGAATTTTATTATTTCAGATTCTTCTATCAGTCTAATATTTTTGATGTCGTAACCTGAGTCTGTTGCCAGTTTTGCTACCAAAATCCAGAGACCGACGTTGCCGAACTCAAGGTGAAGTGTTGCTTTTAGTGACGTGACGTACGTGTAAAAGGTTCAGACTGGAARCTGAGGATATGCAGCAGCTGTTTCCCTCTGCAGGACCCACTGGACCAAGCGAGTCAAACTGGAAAACGTTTAACAAGAGGAGGAGTTGAGGGCCGCTCAGATTTGACTTTAATCAGCTGCGATCATTTCTTGTTGACTCTGGTGAAAAATAGTTCAGAAATGTTAAGAAATCATCGCAAATTTACACAAATCCACATTTAGACGTGTCGCCGACACGTCTGAACGAGCATGTTTCGCACTGGCTGATGTGTAAATGTTTGGAAGAGGCTTGAGCAGCCAAGTGGATGTTTGCACCAAAACAGATCTGATGAATGACTAGATGTGACCTGTGGAGCTCGGAAACAGACTCTTGATATCTAGAGAGCCTTAAAAGTCAAATTTCAGTTTTGGTTTGGTCCTCGAGGGCCACCATCCTGCATGTTTTTGTTTCCCTGCTCCAACACACCTGACCCAGTGGTTGACTTCTTTAGCGGGCCTTCAAGTTCTGCAGAAGCCTGTTAACCACTGTTTATTCAAACCTCAAACATGGAGGATTGTGGTCCCCAAACACCAGGACTGGACACCCCTGGTTTAGACCAAGTCAGCCTTCTGGATTGAGGTTTTGTTGGGAGTTTGTAATTTAAGATTTGATACAGCTTGGGTCTTGTAAACCCTAATAAGCATCGATATAGGAAATCCTTCAACCTTTCGGCTGACCCAGTTTGTGTGGCTTTGGTCCAGTTTGGCCTACTTCGGCCCTGCTTTGGGGAACGATCGGGTTAGTGGAGTTAGTTGTAGGAAAATGTTCACTGTGGAGCCGCGTTGCTCAAACTAGCAAACCAGAAAACGGGTCAGATGAGCAAAGATAATAAATCGGGATTCGGGTATTTTGGTCGTTGGTGCCTAAGGATCAGACTGAATTAAAGGAAACACTCTGATGTCACTTCCTGTTTTTGTTTTTTTAAGGGGAATGAGTTGCAGTATTTATTGATGTTTAGATGATGGAGCAACTTTGCGTTTTTAAAAGTATATCTTTCTGACACTTCAGGTAAAAGTTGTTTTTATCTGAGCTTGAGGAGTTGAACTAGATTTAATGTGATGTTTATGATCTGGATCAGCAGTGATTTAGGCTGAGTTTAGTAAGATAATATGAAATCTAAACAATTTTTTTAGTTTGAGGATGACAACCTTTATTAAAATTAGAAAATATTTAACCTAATCCCCAGATAAAATGACCAAAAAAGAAAAGAAAAGAATTAAAAGCCAGATTGAAGCTTCCGATGTGGAATAACAGGTGAAGTGATGAAGATGATGAGGTGTCTGAGCTGACCCTGGTTAACCRTACAGTTTATGTTGATGGTGCTTTCTTGCTGACTGTGACGGAAAAGGAGATGTTTGCAAACTCGCAGAAAACTCTAAGCTGCTTCTCTTTGTTTTCTGTTCAGCTATACGGCGAGTGATAAATTTCCTGTTTGTTGTTTGGTTTTATGTTTTTTCTGAACAGCTTGCTGACATGATGTCTTTCTTCCTCCTAACTGTTGCTCTGATTATCTTTTAAACTTTATTTTATTGTTTTAAAAATCACTGCCTGCATGTTTTTCTGTTTTTTCCCCCCTTGTGGCTGTTTTTTTTTTCTATATTCTCACGTCTAAATGTTTGTTTTTATCTGTAACCTGCTGGCTTTGTGTTGTTTTGCACTTTACTGCTAAAATTGGGAGTTTAAAATAAACACATTTTGATTTTGGATTGAAAGAAGTTGTGACATGCATTGTTACTTTGCTCTGTTTTTTTTTTTTCTTTTTTCTAAAATGAAATAAGTGATGATGGGAGAAGCCCAAACATTAATGTGAATCTATTTTCCTACATTCATGGAATAAAGAACGTGACGTTCATTTGGTCTCTGGTGGTTCTTCTGTCTTTTTCTGATAGTGCACTTTTGTCTTTTTTTTTTTCTTGTGCTTTTATTTTGAAGAATTATTAGGAAACATTCAGTAGCAATACATAATACAACTCAGCACCTACCTAACTGGTGCTTACCTGATATTTACAAGACAAATACACAATATTTACTTGGTATCTGGTGTATAGTGGATACCACATAAATATTTGGTACAAAATGAATAAATACCTTGCTGGTATACTGAGTACTTACCTGCTATTACCAGTTGGGTACTGGTACTACAGGGTACCTAATGGTAATGGTACTGAATATGTAAACACTGGATTTATTCAGTACATACTCTATAAATATCAGGTATATACTTTATAAAAGTCAGGTAAGTACAGTTATGTACCTGTCTGTATTATGTCACTACTAAATATTTTATACAATAATTTCATTAACACAGGTGTAAAGATGTTWAAAGTAGATTAATATTTTTCAGTTTTTACTGTAAAATGTTATTCAAACTGAAATAAAAGCTTTGGCATGAAATTCAGACACAGGACTGAGTGGGAAGCAAGGATGGTCCAGACGGAAACAGGACCATAACCAGCTGCTCAATCAGGGCACCGGAACTGACGTAATTTAAACTTCAAAATAAAACGTTAAGCGCTGTCCTTCGTTTAACAAATTTAAATGCTTATAAGAAGCATATTATAAAATTTGATAGATGTTTTGAGACAAAAAGTAAAACATATGTTTAAACAATAATTGCAAATAGCTGAGTGATTAGTTGGAAGTGAATCTTATTTAAATGACCCCAAGAGGAAGTGTCGTCAGATCAAAAGTGACTAGAGCTGCTCGAAAATCTTGAGAAATATACCTCAGACAGAGGATAGTTGGATGCACATCTTAAATGAGAAAGATGTGCTGCCATTTTAATTTACTTTGGACGAATGGGCTAAAATACCTCAGGCTAGACACCGATTTATTTAGAAACTGTCATAAGAGGTTGTTGTCAGTTTTGGATTGGAAAGTCTACACAACTGACTAATAATTGTCAGAGGGCTAATATTTTGGCTTTTGCATTGTTTGTTTTTTCTRGTTTCAAATGATCAAATCAGTAAATATGTTAATTTGACCT
The DNA here is from genome assembly GCF_001266775.1 of Austrofundulus limnaeus. Lineage (NCBI taxonomy): Eukaryota > Metazoa > Chordata > Actinopteri > Cyprinodontiformes > Rivulidae > Austrofundulus > Austrofundulus limnaeus. Next base: position 129,818 of record NW_013952862.1, on the reverse strand, counting down.
TATGCAGATGGTTTTTTTTTGTGCATGCAGAAACAGCAGCACTTTGGGTTATGGCTCGTCAATTTAAAGATTGGAGTTTTACTCAGTTTTGTATAAAGTAGTACCTCAAAGTGACTAGTAAAAGTTAAAGTCTCTTCTAAAAACATCATTTGAGAAGTTCCAAAGTATCTGACATTTATGTCCTGATGCATCTCAGTAATCCAGGTAAAAAAAAAACAAAAAGAAAAAAAATTTGGGGTTGGGTCCCCCAAACCCAGACCCAAACCAGTGGTTATTCCGTATGTTGCGGGTGTTTCGGAGAAACTGAGACGTTTATTTTCTAAACATGATGTCCCAGTGGCTTTCAAACCCCAAAACACATTACGGCAAAGGCTGGTTCACCCCAAAGATCCAGTGCCCCGGCACAAACAGAGCAATGTTGTATATGCTGTTAAGTGCCAGGAGGACTGCGACCAGTTATACATCGGGGAAACAAAGCAACCACTGTTCAAAAGAATGTCCCAACACAGACGAGCTACATCTAATGGCCAGACCTCTGCAGTTTTCACTCATTTACAGGCCAGCGGTCACTCTTTCAGAGATGAGGATGTTCTCATTCTTGATAGAGAGGAACGTTGGTTTGAGAGAGGAGTAAAAGAAGCCATTTTTGTGAAAAAAGACCGTCCATCATTAAACAGAGGTGGAGGCCTCCGTTTTCAGTTGTCCCCCTCCTACAGTGCTGCTATTGCCAGTATCACTCCACCCCTGTTAAAAATAGGTGTTAATTGGGTGTCAACGATAGCCATGTGATGTGAGTATCAGTCACATGGAGGCAGGGCTTAAAAGCCTGAATTTTGCCTGAAACTCTCAGACTGAAGAAGTCTCTTGGAGGAGAGATGAAACGTTTCATTAGAGAAGAACCCGTCCAGAAGACCTATACAATTTTTTTTCTTATCTGACATTTATTGTTAAAAGTAAATTTCTCATATAAAATGTACCTATGTATTACAAGTGAAAGTATTGAATAAAAGTGAACAGTTATAATTTCCAAAATGACATTTATTATGAGGCGACCTTCCCAAAAAACATATTTTTAAAGGCCATTATGACTATAATGTTGTATTAATTGTTTTAGATGCGCTAGTCTCCCTGTTTCAGGTGAATAAATATCTCTGCCAAAATCATCTTCATACGTCTGATATGTTCAGCTGGAGTGTTACAAGCCAGAATGAAAACAAATCAAAATGAAACAGGAGTAACTTTCTATTTCTTACATTTTTTATTACAAAATGAAATGTAAGGGCAATTGCATGAAAATGTAAGTAGAAGTAAAAAGCCGTCTGAAAAATAATTACTCGAGTAAAGTACAGATAACCAAAATTACACTTTCTTTGTAACTTTACGACTCTGGTTTTACTTGACTTCATTGAGGGAGCTGTCTTGTAGTTTCTTTTAATYCATGCTTTTGTTTTGCAAGCTTTGCCGGAAGTTGTAAAAGTGACGCACTGCGTCTGTCTTTACGGATGTTGCGTCACTGCTGCTTTAAAGCAGACCAAGCCGAGAGCGGCCTGGCCACAATTTATCGGGGACGACACCATGGACCGTGTCCGACCGTAATAACTCGGACTAAACCCCCCTTACATTAAAACCCGGACTAAACATCCGGACTCAATTGGGACAGAACCGCGACCGAAACTGGATTCCGCCTCGAGTGTCGGAGCTTTTGAACCGGAGGCGCTATTAGCCGGGTAAGCCCCGTGATTTTCCTCGCTATTTTCACTTTTTCTCCCTTGTGGTTTATATTGTCGTTTTTGTTCGTGTTTGTTCCGTTTAAAGCAGCCAGCAGTGGTGTGTTATTGTCGGCCGCAGTGGCGTTAAATGCCCGGTCGTGGGCCTGTTGCTGCCCGGCTCCTGTCCTCCTTCCTCCAGTTTGTTTTCATCAGGAGGGAGCGGCTCTCCTCCTCCTCCTCCTCCTCCTCCTCTTATAGCCTCGTGTATTATTACAAAAGAAATCTACCCACCCATCTACCCATAATAATGCTCTCTCTAAAACGTTCAGGGTTTTCTGGGGAACTGTATCAAATCTGAGAAAAATAATAAATTTCGCGTCATAAACGAGATTTTCATCCTGAAACACAAACAGATGTAGATGTTTTCGTTTCTTTTTCTTTTTTGCTGCTGAAAGATAAACCCGACACCTTGATTGTTGCACCGCTGTGTCTGCGTTTTTAAAGTTTTGCTGATAAACTTCACACTTTGCCCTGAAATGTCCACGTTTCTTGTCCTCCATCAGTCGGTCACTGCTGCGTTCACTGACCGTCTGTTAAAACCAGCTTCCCTGACCTGTAGGCTGTTTCCTTCTGTTTCAGCTGGGGTCAAAGCAGTCCTATTGTTTAGTCAAGTTTTACTCAAGAAATGTTAGAAAKTTCCGTCTTCAGATGTGTAATATGCAAGTAGTAATTGCGTAATTATTTTTTTGTCCTGCATTTGCCTTTTTTTTTTTTTTTTGGTTTTCTTCTTTTGAAAGAAACAAATCTTTTGTTTTGGCTTCCTTTTTTTAGTTTTAGTTGTTTTGACCTTTAACACTGGTGTTTTTGGGTGTGAGTGATGTTGATTTTAAATGTCAGGTTAAGRTATTTACTTAATTTTGCTGTGGTTCTTCCTAATTCAAAGAACAATGAATATGTTGTGAATACTTTTCTTGACTATTATAAAACCTTTCTGGTTTCTCTGATGCTGAGCCATCCATACTAGGGGTGTAAGAAAATATCGATACATTGAAATATCGCGATATTTCATTTCTCGATACTGTATCGATATTATAAAGCCCTGTATCGATTTTTTATTAAGGTTTATAATGTCAACTTTCCTGTCAGC
>NW_013952862.1:125222-126861 GCF_001266775.1 Austrofundulus limnaeus | reverse complement strand
TAAGTGTTGGGTGACCATATTGTAAATTAATATTAAAAACTAAAAGCTGCAAAAAATATATTTTCAAACTGTTTATTGTCAAATTTAGTCTAATAATTGAAAATATGGATGAAATATGAAACAAATAAAATAAAACACATACAAAGCAGAACACAGCTAAATGTATCAAAAGTCAAAAATGTAATATTAGAATTTTCTGAGACAATGAATTTTGGTTTTTCGTAGTAAGAGGTTTTTATTTAACAGAGTTTTTGGACCAAAAAAATCTCAATATATCGCCTTYTTTACAGTATCGCAATATATCTGGATATATCYTATRGTGACCCCTTTGTRATGATATGTATCGTATCGCCAAGTTCTTGCCAATACACAGCCCTAATCCATACACCCCTACTTTTAACGACTGAAGGAAAAAAATTGAATATTACACAGTTCATGTTACCTACAGGCTTTCAGAAGTGTCACTGAAGAACTGATTGATTAAAACTCAAAGGAAACGGGTTGAAGCTTCCCAGATGTGGCAAGTTTCAGTTTTTCTTCTCCTTCTCCTTTCCCAAAAGTAAAGCAGACTTTCAGCTCTTCTCAAACTGGGACATCTTCGTAAAAGAGTCGAGTGAAACAATCCAGAGCGTCTGAAACGGGCCTGCAGCTCGTTTATCCGACCGATCGGATCAGAGACCCGCCTGGGATGTCACAGAYGAGCCGTAAACGCCGATCAGAGTGGCAATCAGAAACAGATTTTCAGCTCTGATGGAGCAAAGCAAAAATAAAAAAATAAAKGCAGATAGAAAAATTTACKGCGCCTGCTCCTTTCYCGTAAACATTGTTACCTTGGCAACAACCTCCTCCTCGGCATCCACATCTGGAATCCATCACCGGCGTGTTCGTGCTCGCTGTCTCTGCGSCGTGGTGATCTCATGTTCAGCTGGGTGCAGTCAGGAGGCTCGGGGTCAAAACTGAAATGAAAYATGAGTTCATGTTAGATTCAGCTGGTCGTTCCACGGGATAAAGGAGGCATTTTTCATTTTGTCAAGTTACAAAAATGATTTTAAAAAACTTTATGTCCTTCAGTAGAACAGAGGAGTTAAATTTTTTTCATTTTTTAATTTAGCCTTAAACTGAGGTTCTTGTGTTTTTTGTTAACATCTTGTGTCCAACTACCAATAATACTTGGTTTGTTTTATTTTTCTTTCTTTTAAATTTGAAAAAGCATCTGCTTTAGAATTAACTGTATAAAAATAATTGTGGGAACAAACGATTTTTCTACAATAAAGCAAAATGTTTTGTAATTAAATAAACTGTGATCTGCTAACGAAGAAAAATCTGTCAGCGAGAAGCTGTGTTGGGATATAAATAGAAACGGGACGCCTCCTTGGGCTGCAGGCTGGCAGGGATGATGATGATGATGCACACACTGCCTGCGTCACACAGAAGGCTCGCCAACACGGGGGGTACTTCCTGTCACACCTCCGCGCTGCGTGGCTGAATCCTAGGTTTTGCGGGACCTGCAAAACAAAAACAACAGGATTGTTTGCAGAAACGTTGACCTAACTTGCTTAATGAAGTGCAGTCAGTGAAAACTTTCTCTCTCTCTGTGTGTGTGTGTGTGTGTGTGTGTGTGTGTGTGTGTGTGTGTGTG
>NW_013952862.1:114582-124113 GCF_001266775.1 Austrofundulus limnaeus | reverse complement strand
GAGAAATACCTTGGTAAAAGTTTCCTCATAACCTTGTGTATGAGAGATGTGGAAAAAGCTTAATTCACATTAAGCTCACTCGTACATGCGTACGAGTGATTTAGGAGAATTTGTGGCATTCACCAATGTTTTCGCATTCCAGAGAGCAGAAAGACCCAGACTTCCCTCTCCCCAGCGACACCTTCCACCCAGAGGGGATACATAATCCCTCGAGCGACTCTTGGGGGGGTTACGGTGCGCGACGGTGTGGCTTCTAAATAAACGAAAATGATTTAACACAGTTGTTTATACTTTTAGCAGCTCCTTTTATTCCACAGCTGACCTGCTAAAAATGACAGATTTTCTTTTCTGGATCTCTGACAGACGGACTTCAATCTCTGAACTTGTAAAGTGTTTCTTTTTAATTATCACTGTCATTTTTCATGAATGGACACTTCCTGATATCTGAGGCAGGAAACATAGCCTTATAAGGTGTTTTTGGGGTGGTAATTATGCTAATCTCCTCTCGCGTGCACGAGCAGCTGGATACAAACAGGTGTAATTTATGCAGCTCATTTACACACTTTTCCTGAAGATAGAAGACTTTGTTGAATCTGACGTGACATGTTCTTGCATGAGGCCCATTGTTGTAGTGTTTCTAACAGGAAGTAGAACAGGTGTAAATACCTGGAAAGGAACAAAACAGGAAAATAATTTGCTTTTTGTTCATTTTGTAGGCCTTCCTTCCAAAATGGCCGACACAGAGGTCTCCCTGTCCCCAGCTCTCCAACCACTCCACATTAGCCCCTCCCACTCTGCTCCACCTCCTCCAGCATCCTCCTCATCTCCCACCACGTTCTCCTGCCCCTCCTCGCCCTCCAGCGCCTCCTCCTCCTCCTCGTCTTCGTCGTCATCTTCCTGCTCTGAGAGCTCCTCAGACTGCCCCAATCACCGCCACCACCATCATCATCATCATCCCCGGCCCCAGCTGCAACTTCCCCCGCCCCCCCATGGCGAGCAGCCGTCCTCCCCCAGCGCCAGCCCCCGCAGCTCCAGTCCGAGTGGGAGCATCGGCAGCACCGGCAGCATCGCCAGCAGCAGCGCCAGCGAGGGCATCGGCAGCGGCGTGTCGAGCGGCGGTGAGCAGCGGGGCCCCAGTCCCCTGCTGGACGTCATCTCGGAGGACGCCATGGAGATGGACCTGGGCGTCGACCCAGGTAATAACGAGGGAGGGTCGCTCAGAATCAACCGTTTCAGCCGGTTRGGATGTTATCAGTCCATTAAATGGACGTTATTAACGGTTATCAGTCCCATAGAATGGCTTCAGACTGTCCCGACAGTGCCTTCTAGTGGGTTACCAGTGCCATTTACGTTGGAATGCAACAATCTGCTACCGCCGGAGTCCGGTCTACTTTATCATAGCCCATGTCATTTTCTCTAAAATTAGCCTCAGTGGTTTTATGCCTCATATTAACCAGATTGCATAAAAAAACCTATTAACCAGATTGCATAAAAATCCTTGGTGGTTTTATGCCTCATATTAACCAGCTGGCAGTCTGAAGCCATTCTTTGGGACTGGTAACGGCTAATAATGTCCATTTATTGGATGACAACATCCAAAGCGGGTGACCGTTTCAGGTGTTTATCGCTCAAAGTCTTGTTATGTTTTATTATTTTTTTGTCCGACTCGTTTGTTTTCTGCCTCCAGTGATCGATCCMGAGGTGGCGCTCAAGGCCTGCCAGGAAGTGCTTCTTAAAGTAAAAATGCTGGACAATAAGCAGCAACAAGATGACCAAAAACAACAACAAAGCTACCCGGATGTCCCGGAGCACTGTGGCCCACAGTGGCACATCGACCCCGAGACGAGCTCCATCAGAGAGGAAGACGAGAACGAGGACGAGAGGCAGAAGGACGTGGCTAAAACTCAGCAAGACCCCTCGTCTTTAGCCGGTTTGGAGTCGTCCTCGACGTCTAAACAGTCCTGGCTGCTGCGCCTCTTTGAGTCCAAGCTGTTTGATGTCTCCATGGCCATTTCTTACCTGTACAAGTCGAAGGAGCCGGGGGTGCAGGCGTACATCGGAAACCGCCTCTTCAGTTTCCCCGACAGCGAGGTGGACTTTTACCTGCCGCAGCTCCTGAACATGTACGTGCACATGGACACGGAGGTGGGGGACGCCATCAGACCCTACCTGGTGAGTCCACACACTGTTAGCAGGGTTCATGCAGGGTCTGAAAAAGTCTAAAAATGTCTAAAAGTTGAAAGTCAAACTTTTAGGCCTAAAAAAAAAGTCTTAAAAACAGCCAGATTTTCATCCAAAGTCAAATTTAATTTAGTCAAGTCTTAATTTTTTTTACTTTCAATCATTCCCGAGAAGTGTTGGCTGCAGAAATAAACAGAGTAAAGTAGATATGAGCGTTTCATTAAAATAATTTAATGTTCTTGTATTAAAATTAATTATTGTTTTAGTCCTTAAAGGTCTTAAATTTAACTTACTGAAACCTGCATGAACCCTGGTTAGTTATAGTAGCACCAGGTGAAGTTCTTGTTTCGTTTTAGGAAGTTAACGTGAAGATTTGTGTCTCAGATCCATCGCTGCAAATCGAGCATCACCTTCTCTCTGCTGTCGGCCTGGCTGCTGGGCGCCTACTCCTCCGACATGCACATCTCCACGCAGCGTCACTCCAGAGGCACCAAACTGCGAAAGCTCATCCTGTCGGACGAGTTCAAACCTCCGTGTCCTCCCGCCGAGGRGCCCCGATCCGTTTCGGCGTCGGCCTCCGACAGCCCGCTGTCCTCGCCGCCCCACCGCCGCTGCCACCGCCGGCACAACAGCAACAACGTGGACCCCTCAGCCTCCGCGTTCGGCCCCGTCCCAGACGGCTCCGATCAGGGGGATGTGTTCGTGTCCCCGACCAGGAGAACCCATCAGAGGTCCAAGTCGGACGCCACCATGGTGAGCAGTGGGACCAGCACGGGCCTCAGACGGACGGGGAGTAACCCGAAGGTGGAGGCAGTCCACGAGGAGGTGAGGAGCAGATGAGAACAGGAACAGGCCGATGAGAAGAACTGAAACATAAATTATTTCTGAAATTCCTCACTTAAAAGCAGAGCTCTATAAAGTACATGAAAAAAAAACAGTAAAAGTAGAAGTACCTTAACAGTAAATGGCTTTGGTAAAAACAAATGTCACTGATAAGAAAAATACTTAAGTAAAAGTCATAAAGCTGTTCAAAAATTGGGAAAGTAAAAGTACGTTTCCACGCTCTAATAAATAAACTTAAATTTACTGAACCAAACTGGCTCCACAAAACCAAGTTGATTAAATTGGTCAATTTCTTTAAAATAATATATGTGTATCACCTCAAATTTATTCTGCTAGGTTTAGTGGAAATAGTTGATATGATTTAGTTGAGTAAATTCTGCACTTAATTTTTTCAGAGCACATAAACAACTCCTTTCATGATAACAAGTGTTAAAAGAAGTAAATATCATTTTTAGGTTTTAAAAGTAACTAAGTAAAATTCACAATAAAAAAATACTTGGTAAAATTACAAACCCTCCAAAAAAATACTTAAGTACTGTAACAAAGTAAATGTACTTAGTTACTATAAACCTCTGCTTAAAAGGTAAAATTTCTCAGCTAAAAGAAGTTTCTGATTCTAAGATTCAGTTCTTTSCTCCACCTCTGGATCTAATCATTTACTAACAGGACACACCTTTGCTGATGACGAGATCTGAGGTTAGATAATGACATTTTTGAAGTAATTACACGGCTCAAAGCATTGTGGATGACTACCTGTGGCTGTTAGCGTCTGACGCCTGCAGCACTTTCCCAGTTAATCCATCTGAAGGCTTAAAGAGCAAAAAACTACTCTAAAAATAAAGTTTATAACATCATATTCCTGTAGAATTCCAATTCATAAAGGATGTCAGGAAATGTATTTATATTTTGTGTTTTCTGTGTTCTGTATCTGTTTTTTTTATTCTTTTGTCTCCTGTGCTCAACAACTTGTGGGTTTTGTCGCTGTCTGTCGTAGAAGAAAACTCTGATTGTTTAGTGACACGTGGGAGAAAGCAGAGTGGGCCTAAATGTGCAACTTCCGTCCGTTTTGAATGAAACAACCTCGAATATATCCTCGTTATTTAAACAGAGCGTTGGCGTGGTGCTTTTTATTTGAGTGAGTTTTCGTCAAACTGATTATCTGTTATTATAATAAGACACATCTATAAATGGTGAATTAGATAGTGGAACGCCTAAATCCATCTGGTTGTTTTTGTCCTCGGTGTTTGTAGATGAATATTGGTGTAAAAGACTCTGGAGTTGAGATGAAGCGAGACCAAAAACTAACAGTAACATTGTAAAAACAATCCTTTCATTTAACAAACGTTTGTTTAAAATGAATCTCAAAACGACAAAGCTGTTCACTGAGAGTCTGAGTTTCGATGCCGTCATGGTCTTCCGCTCCATCTGCGCAGATAAAACGTGCTGCTGCTCTTGTTTTACACCGATCAGCTGAGACGGAGAGAACTGGTTTTCAGTTTGGATTACAGCAGAAAAATCGGGAGATAAATGTGTGTTTTTCAGCGCTGCAGTCAGCCTTCACATTCCTGGCTGGCAGCTTCAGTCACATGAGGACTGAGCCTCTCTGTTGGCTCAGATCCTGATGCGTGATGTGATGGAATATTAACCAGAAAAGAAAAAAAAACCCTTCAAAACAAACTCCAAACCTTTTGTTTTTATTTCACCCTGCTCTCTGGTTTGGTGTTTTCCAGCTGCTGGTACGTTCTAACAGAGAAATCCTACACTGGAAAAAACTTCAGGACAGATTATCTTTTAGTTTCTGCTGCTGAACTTGTGAACTTCTGATAAGGAAAGGCTACAAGAAAAGGCCCACTGTTTGATTTAGATCTTGTTGTTTCTTAAGCTGAATTAGAGGGGAAAAAGACTCTGGGATGGATTCTCGGAATATGAAGCAGAGATTAAAAAAACAATCCCAACTTCAAAAAGAGTTGGAGCGTTATGTAAAATGTAAATACAGAGAATCTCAAACTTTTATTTCATTCACAAAAGTTGAATCTAAGCAGTTTTTTAAAAAATTTTGACATAGTAAATCTTTTCTCATCTTTACTTCTGAGGGATTCATCCTCTAAAATTCACTTTTTATACCCAGATTGATCTGTTTTTAAATAACCTAGTTGCYAAGTGCTCCTCATTTCAGTTATTAGCCATGTTTCCATCAACATTTTTTTAATGCGCAGTTTGAAGTATTGCATCAGAAAAGGTGAATGGAAARGGCACGATTTGAAAAAAACTTCCTCTAATTCGCAAAAAAATTTATACGCTCGATTGAGGGTTTTTTTTGAAAATGAGTTAATGCGCAAAAGGAGAGATAAAAACTCATTTGCCAAATACAGCGGGTAAAATAAGTATTGAACACGTCAACATTTTTCTCAGTAAATATATTACTAGAGGTGCTAATGACATGAAATTTTCACCAGATGTCGGTAACAACCCAAGTGATCCACACATACAAAGAAATCAAACCATAAATGTCCAGAAATGAAGTTATTTGTAATAATGTAGAATGGCTCAGGGAAAAAGTATTGAACACACGAAGAAAGGGAGGTGTAAAAAGGCATGGAAAGCCAAGACACCAGCTGAACTCTCTCAGTAATTAGAAAGCAAGCCTGCCCCTTGTCAGTGCAAGTTAATATCAGCTGGTTCAGTCCCAAATGATGGCCAGGTATCACACAAGAACCATCTGATGATGGGTAAAAGTAAAGAGCTCTCTCAAGACCTTCACAACCTTATTGTTGCAAAGCATAATGATGGCATCGGTTACAGAAGAATGTCTAAACTTCTGAAGGTTCCAGTGAGCACTGTTGGGGCCATAATTCAGAAGTGGAAAGAACATTATTTCACCATAAACCGACCACGACCAGGTGCTCCTCACAAGAMTTCTGACAGAGGAGTGAAAAGAATTATCAGAAGAGTTGTCCAAGAGCCAAGGAKCACTTGTGGAGAGCTTCAGAAACACCTGGAATTAGCAGGTACGATTGTTTCAAAGAAAACAATAAGTAATGCACTGAACCACCATGGCCTGTATGCACGCTCACCACGCAAGACTCCACTGCTGAAGAAACAGCATGTTGAAGCTCCTTTAAAGTTTGCTACACAACATTTAAACAAGCCTGTGTAATACTGGGAGAATATAGTCTGGTCAGATGAGACCAACATTGAACTGTTTGGATGCCAGAATACACATCATGTTTGGAGGTCAAARGGCACTGCACATCAGCCCAAAAACACCATACCAACAGTGAAGTTTGGAGGTGGGAACATCATGGTGTGGGGCTGTTTTTCAGCATATGGTACTGGCAAACTTCAAATAATTGAAGGAAGTATGAGTGGAAAAATGTACAGAGACATTCTTGATAAAAATCTGCTTCCATCTACCAGGATGATGAAGATGAAACGTGGCTGGACATTTCAGCAAGACAATGAGCCCAAACACAAAGCCAAGGAAACTCTCAGTTGGTTTCAGAGAAAGAAACTAAAGCTGCTGGAATGGCCCAGCCAATCACCTGACCTGAATCCAACAGAAAATCTATGGAAAGAACTAAAGATCAGAGTTCATAGAAGAGGTCCACGAAACCTTCAASATTTGAAGACTGTTTGTGTGGAAGAATGGGCCAAAATCACACCTGAGCAATGCATGCCACTAGTTTCTCCATACAGGAGGCGTCTTGAAGCTGTCATTGACAACAAAGGCTTTTGTACAAAGTATTAGATAAATTTCAGTCAGTGTGTTGAATACTTTTTCCCTGTGCCATTCCACATTATTACAAATAACTTCATTTCTGGACATTTATGGTTTGATTTCTTTGTATGTATGGATCACTTGGGTTGTTACCAACATCTGGTGAAAATTTCATGTCATTAGCACCTCTAGTAATATATTTACTGAGAAAAATGGTGACGTGTTCAATACTTATTTTACCTGCTGTAAGTTAGCGAARATTTACCTCACATGGTTGATCTTCTGTTCCTGCTGTCTATTTGCAGCAGGACCCTCCTCCCACTGTCGGCGTCTTCTCAGTTTTTCCCGTAACGTGGAGACAATTGCATTTCTCTCTCTTTGTCTCCAGACAGCAGTAACATCGCCAAAACTAGCTGATATGACAGAATAATTACAACTTTCCCGATAGTAGCAACACGTTTCTGATAACTTCTCTCCATTGTCCTGAGATGTGTGGACCCTGCGAGTTTGCGACTTTTACTTCCTGTTTACATGCATCTGATGTAATTGATTTGCTTCAAGCCAGTAGATGGAAACACGTCTGATTCGCGATTTTTAATTTTTTGCAAATTTTTAAAAATTGACTCAAAATTCGAATTTAAATTGGATGGAAACACGGCTATTGTTTGTTTGTACAAGTAGTATTAACACTATACACTAAAACATTTACAGCCTAGGCCAGGGCTATTCAACTAAATTGCTCCAGGGGCCACAGTTACTGCAGATCAACAGCTAAAGGGCTGAACATCCAACAATTAGTCATTATATAAATAAACCAAGTATTACAAAGATCTGTTACCTTTGAAATAGTTTATTTTGCTGCATTTAATCATGAATACAACATACAGAACCCAATGTAATACATGTAGTAATAAAACAATATCAAAAACAAAAAGGACACATTATGCCTCCCTCATATTTAACACAATATTATTTTAATATCTCTGACTTGCCAAAATTTTCAACCAATTTTATTTTCACTTTCATAGTTTAATCATGAACTGCTTGTAGTTTTAACTGTCTTGAGTGTTCATAGAAATGTTTTTACCAGCTTCTAGCCAAGATTCTGACATTTCTGTAGATACAAAACATGTCTATGTTTAACTAAAAGAACTTATCGTAATTAAAGAAGAAACCAGAGGTTTGGGCTTAAGAGACGAATGAACCAATTGGCGGACCAAACTTTGGATGTGGTGACTTTAGTGATGGGTTGCTACCATAAAACTCAAAATTATCTAATGTAAAAAAAAAAAATTCTTAGTTTCAACCTAATGTTTCATTCTGAATAAAATATATGCATTTTGTTTTTATTTACATTTTATACAGTGTGTATTAAAATGCAGTTTTACACAGGTTCTTTATATATTTGGACATTTAAATAAATTTCAGACCTCTTTAGAGCAGTTCCTTGTGTTCAGATGACTCAATAGATTACAGACAGAGTTTAAACTTGGCGAGCGGAGAGTAAAGAAAACAGGAATGCTTCTAGATCAGCAACTCAAGCTGCGTCTTACACATCGCAGCTGTGCCCCACAACAGGCCAAGAACACGTCTGCTGCCGTGAAAGACYATAGCCGAAGACCTCCGGCTTCCTGTCGGCTCATCTCGCTCGACCTGCAATGGGTACCGTTTGGGGCAAAGGTGAAGCCCGGTTTCAGGACAAARGAGCTGTTCTGGCTGCTCGGAGCGACGGCACGTAGAGATGGTATCAGAAATCGCTTCGAACATCACGATCTGGTTACAGTCAGGCTTCAGGAAGTCCCCGCTCCTTCCTTCTATCTGGCTTTAGAAAAGTTATGCGTGTCATGTGTAATCAGCTGATCGGGCACTCAGAATGCAGCAGCAGCTGAAGGCTTGGACAAGTCTGGAATATTGCACAAATTGAAATTGTTATTTGATGCTTTAACTCGAGTTGAATCGTTCTCTGGTTGACGAGTTCACCGTTGGCACAAACGGGCAGAAGTTTCAGCTAAACTTCCGTCTTCCCCCCGTCTGTCCGCAACACAGAGAGGAGAAGTGACTCTCACTGAGCAGCACAATGTGGAAACACGACACAACGTGGTGAAACAAAAGCCCATTTGAGTTATTGTGGAAGAACGGGTTTTCATGGGCAGGAAGCGTGAGGAGGGAGGGAGGGAGGGTTGAGATGAGTGTCGGCTTACAGCCAGAGGCTACAGATACAAAAGCAAAGCAAGAGCTCCAGATTCCATTTAAAATATTCATGATTTAAAGTCTGCACTTTCAACCCTAATTTAAGATGCAGTCCTTGTTTAATAAATGTTTTGTTCACCCCCAACAACAAATTAACTCAGTCTGTTTCTGAATCATGAGTRTGAGAGAGTTTTTATTTTTATTTAGGCTCAAAATTGTTTAAAGTTCTTGAACCGAGCAGTGGTTTATCTGGTTTAAAGCACTGTGCGCTCAGTTTTATTTGTTATAAGATGAGGAAACTTTGTAGRAGGCTCAGTTTTTACACAACTCTAAATAAACACGTTTCGGATTTACCGGTAGGCTATAAAAGACACATATTCAGTTTTGCTGAGAAATCTTTCATCTCAGTGAAAGTCATATGGAAAAAGATTGTCACTCACACCTTCATTGATTTCTTTTTCTTTAAAAAAAGTTTTTTATTTTAATTTTCTGCAAGAAGTGATTGGTCGAGGGGTGGTGCTGTTATGTGTCTCTGAACCTGTTCTGGAGCAGGTTGGATTCTTAGAATAACTTTCCACAGCGATAGACCAGGGTTATTA
>NW_013952862.1:112345-114514 GCF_001266775.1 Austrofundulus limnaeus | reverse complement strand
GATAAATAAAAACTGTAATAAAATGAAAAAACAATAACTAACTCAAACAATATAATCTTTTTACAAAACTAACTGAAATAATATTAGTCTTTTTGTTGGAAAAATTGAGTTACGGGATTATTTTAGGAAGGTGTTGCTATAACTGCCTGCTTTGATTGATAATTAAAAAGCTGCTGTTTAGTTAACTCACAGGAACACTTCAAGCTGGAGGATGCATTGGCAAAAATGTTTATTCAAACTACAAAAAAATAAATAATACTAGAACTAATAAAAACTAAACTAAAACTAAGCGTTAACAAAGCAATAACTAATAAAAACTAGCAAATCCACGATAAAAACGAATTAAAACTAACTGCATTAAAAGAAAAAATGTCACAACTAAATAAAACTAAACTATAATGAAAAATCCAAAATCATTATAACCTTATGATAGACCTGAGTAAGAGGAGACGCAGGTTTGTGATGCTGAAAACTGATGTTAAATCCCTTTAAGACCCGAATTCTGGTTCACGCTGCTGCCCCCGGGTGTGGTCATGTGACTTGAGCAGGAAGGCAGGAATATACTTGTTGTTTTTATTCACATAAATGCAAATCAACTTGTATTTTAGATGTTTTTGCTGGTTTAAACCTGGTTAATAGACTGATATTGCTTTAAAACAGTGTGACACTTTAAAAGACTAACAAATCAAAACATTTCACTGCAAAAACTGTCCAAAGTTTTAAAATCTTATATCAGCCAAAAAGTCTTTTTGACCTTGTTTTGAGACTGATTTACTAAACAAGAACAGAAATATAAGAATAATAATCTTGTTTTCAGAATGTGTGAGATTATTTGTCTTGTTAGTCTGAAAATTTGACTCAAATTAAGTGAAAATTTCCTGCCATTGGAGTAAGAAAATTTTACTTGGTAAGATTCTTAAAATCTTGATTTGATTCAAATTTTTGCTATTTTAAGAATCTTACCAAGTAAAACATTCTTACTCCATTGGCAGGAAATTTTCACTTAACTTCAGTCAAATTTCCAGGCTAACAAGATAAATAATCTTACACATTCTGAAAACAAGATTATTATTCTTATATTTTTGTTCTTGTTTAGTAAATCAGTCTCAAAACAAGGTCAAACAGACTTTTTGGCTGATATAAGATTTTTAAATTTTGTTAGATGGGACAGTTTTTGCAGTGTTGTTGAGGAATAAAAACACACCTCTGCTTCCCTAATGAATTCTAAACAAAATAAATAAAACCTTTTTAAKAAACGACAGCTTTGTGTCCGCTTGCAGCCGGAGCGTCTTCGTCCTCAGAGGGAGTTTGTGAAGTCCCTGTTCGGGATCGGGAAGCGTTTGGCCACGCTGCCGACCAAAGAGCAGAAGACTCAGCGGCTGATCTCCGAGCTGTCGCTGCTCAATCACAAGCTTCCCGCCCGTGTGTGGCTGCCCACCGCCGATCACCAGCACCACGTCTGCAGAGTCCCCAACACGCAGGCGGTGGTCCTCAACTCCAAGGACAAGGTGAGGTACTCGTTCTGTTTAAAAACTCACCGCCTACGACACAAGAAGCAAACACTGATCCGTACGATCGCACCGTATCCTCCTCCTCCTCCTCCAGGCGCCGTACATCATCTATGTGGAGGTTTTGGAGTGCGAGAGCTTCGAGACGTCTCCCGTTCCAGCCCGGATCCCAGAGACCCGGATCCGCACGGCCCGCTCCGCAGAGAACCTGGACTGCGGCTCGGCGGCTAACGGCGGCAGCATGACGTCGGAGCACAGAGCGGGAAGTTTCTCCACCGTCCCAAACTACGACAACGACGACGAGGCCTGGGCCACCGACGACATCGGGCAGCTGCAGGTGGAGGTACTCACCTCGCCGGATTAAATGTTAAAATGTTCCCGTGTCCTCATGAGGAARGCAAACAAGCTTGTTTGTTTGTTTTGTTTTGTTGCAGGGGGAGGCTCAGACCAGCAGCAGTGACAACATCAGTCAGTTTTCAGTGGACAGCATCACGAGTCTGGAGAGCAAAGAGCCGGTGTTCATCGCTGCTGGAGACATCAGGTAGAGTCACGCTGCAGCTAAATGATGGGATTTATAGTGCGTTCACACCAAACTCGATTTCAGCGTCAGGAGCATCAGGTTTACATACAAAGTCTATGGTGGACGCGCTTCAAGCAGCGT
>NW_013952862.1:110205-111457 GCF_001266775.1 Austrofundulus limnaeus | reverse complement strand
CTCACAGACACCGTACAATTAAAATATAATGTAATAAAACAAAGAATAAAAATAACAATAAAACATCATAGCCTACATAACAATTAACAAATAAAAAACATTGTATAAACAAAACATCCTACAAAAAATAGGGTTAATGAGAGATGGTGATTAAACTGAATAAGCCTCTTTTAATGAGAAGAGTTTTAATCTGATTTCAAATGTAGATTAATATGTAGCGATACTAGAAATGAATGAAAGAAGAGTTTTTAGATGCTGGAAGAAAACTGTTTCTAAAGATGTTAGCAATGGCTGAGCATAACTTGGAGTATTATTATAAAACTATGAAAAAAATGTAGCCTTTTTTCAAATTTGCTATTGTATTTTTTACATTTTAGTTAAAAAAAACAACTGAAAAAGCAACCGATTATTCGTTTTCTTTTATTTTGAAATCCGTTCTGATCCGTGTGCGTTGGTGGTGTTTCAGACGCCGCCTGTCAGAGAARCTCGCTCAGACGCCCACCACGTTCAAGAGGGACCCCGAGGACCCATCAGCRGTTGCCCTCAAGGAACCCTGGGAGGAGAAAGTCAGGTAGGTCCTGGAAGGGGTGGAAAAAAGAAAAAAACCCTCGCCTGTTTTTATTCTGCTGCTGTAGTAACTCTTTGTGTTCAGGCGGATCAGAGAAGCCTCTCCGTACGGTCACCTTCCCAACTGGAGGCTGCTGTCGGTCATCGTGAAGTGTGGAGACGACCTGAGGCAGGAGCTGCTGGCCTATCAGGTCCTCAAACAGCTGCAGGTACAGGAACACCTGAACTTTTGGCACGTCTCYGAAATCAGCTRAAACTTTAAAGAAACTTGATCGTGTCTGGGCTGCTGCTCTGTGTGATATTTAGTCTGATTTTCTCTCATCAGTCCATCTGGCAGCAGGAGAGGGTTCCTCTGTGGATCAAACCTTACAAGATCCTGGTGATGTCCTCCGACAGCGGGATGATCGAGCCCGTCCTCAACGCCGTTTCTCTGCACCAGGTGGGCGGAGGGTTTTGGGAGAACACGGCTTTTCTATTTAAACAAATTGCACAAAGGAGAGATTTGATTTTTATTTTTATTGTCAGGTGAGGAAACAGAGTCAGCTGTCTCTGCTGGATTATTTCCTGCAAGAACACGGCAGCTTCACCACGGAGGCCTTCCTCACCGCTCAGAGGAACTTTGTCCAGAGCTGCGCCGGGTACAGTCTCATCTGTTACCTGCTGCAGGTCAAGGACAGGTGAGAGG
>NW_013952862.1:103081-108224 GCF_001266775.1 Austrofundulus limnaeus | reverse complement strand
AGTCTCTTGGAGGAGAGACGAAACGTTTCATTAGAGAAGAACCCGTCCAGAAGACCTATACTAATTTTTTCTTTTTATCACTCAGATATGTATTAGGAAGAATTCAACAACATTTATTTGACTTTTAGATCCTGATTTTAATAAGCAGAACCATGCAGTAACTGTCATTACAGCAGCTCTGACTCCTTTCATTTCATGTTATGTTTTCAGGTGATGGGTGGTCTCGATGGAGACATGTTTATCTACTACAAGATGTTGATGCTGCAGGGTTTGATAGCAGCCAGAAAGCACATGGAGAAAGTGCTGCAGATAGTTGAGATCATGCAGCAAGGTAACGACGACGAGCTTCAGTAAATCCTCCTTTCACAGGTTAAAAAAGTAAAAAAAAATAAAGCATTACCACCGTCTTTGCTTTCACGAATCTCCAGGTTCCCACCTGCCGTGCTTCAACGGCTCCAGCACCATCCGTGGCCTGAAGGAGCGTTTCCACATGTCCCTGACGGAGGAGCAGCTCCAGCTGCTGGTGGAGCAGCTGGTGGACGGGTCCATGCGCTCCATCACCACCAAACTCTACGACTCCTTCCAGTACGTCACCAACGGCATCATGTGACCCGTTTACACCGGGGAGGGACGCCCTCAGGCCAGGTTTTTCTTCAGTTCTCCCTCGTTCTGATGGAAACCAGGAGATCCACGTTGACTTCCTGGATTTAAATTTTGTGATTCTTCTGGAATCTGGGTCGGATTTTTGTGTAGGATCTTGGAAAGTACAGAATCTGAAACTTTTCCAGATCAACAAACACTATGTAGAAAAAAAAGGCCAGAGACTTAAAAGACTGAGCTGCTGCCTGAGATGGATTTATTTTAAACCTAAAGGACTTCTACTGGYCTCTACTCTGAACCAGCTCGTGAGCTTTTAGTTTGGTTTGCGGGTCAGGTCGAGGTTGCATCGCCGCTTCTGAAAGGGTTTGATCAAGCTGGGCATCGTCATTTCATCGTGAAGGAAACCATGCCATCATCTTTCTTCGTTAAGCTCCTGGGATTGTCGCCACTTTTGACTTAATTAGTCGCATTGTGAAGAAAAAAATTGCACAAAAACTGTAAATGTGTTTTTGTGAATTGGTGAAATGAAATTAATTTTCTCAGTCTTAAGTGTTTAGAAGTTTTAGAAGATGACAGAAAAGAATAGCTACCAGAAACCACAGAAAATGGAAAAATCTTTATAAAAATGCTTTTCTGCTGCACGTTATCCCATGACAGCAGCTTGTTCCAGCTGATGCTTGTTAGATAAAATTCACCAGCAGGACGTCTGGCTGTGGCGTCTCGACTGATCCAGGAACTTTATTCATATTTGTGGTTGTTCTTGAGCAACAGAAACACTAAATGGTCAAAGCACAACATGAACTAAGATGAGACTTTTCTGGATTTTTGAGAGAAACAAAACTAATTTGAAATTTTGTTTGAGAATAGTTTTCTCAATTGAACTTGAATGCTTAATGTTTAAGTGTTTTCACCAAACCGCTTTTGCAACTGCAAAATCTGAGCTCATAAATAAAAGGAAGTGCAGCTTGACAACACAGAATATAACCACCAGAGGCTAATGATGATAAATTTTGGATACAAACATTAGCATGCTAACAAAATGTGCCAGTTTGAGCTTAAAACTCAAACTGTGACCATAGACTGGGACATAATGTGTAAAAACTGTAGCAAATGTAATGTTGCATTCTGCATCCTGACCAGCAGAGGGCGACTCTGTTACCAGGGTTCCTGCAGATCCTTAAAGTCCAAAAATAAGGCCTTAATTAGCCTTAAAATGTCTAAAATCAATCATTCATAGGTCTTAAAAATTTTACCACATTTTATGTAGGATGACTAATTCATCTTAAATATTACAATGATTGGTAAAATTTTTGTTTTTTAAATAATTGACCGAATGCCTCTTACAGCTCGTTTTATTTTAAAATAAATATTTGGCTAAAACTGTTGCTAACTGGGGTTTTTTCCGTTTGTGTTCATTGTGAAGTTGATCTTAAATTTCATTTCAAGTGGCATTAATTAGGTCTTGAAAAGTCTTAAATTTTACTTGCCTTAAGCTGCAGGAACCCTGGTTACAGACGTCTACATGAAATTAACTGTTCTTGATCGTTTATCTTTAAAAATATGATTCTACGATTCTAATCGATAGTTCCAAAAGATATTTAATAGAGCAAAATTTAAATTTTTACAAATAAATTATAATGTTAATTAGAAAGGATGTCGTCCACATTATGATGCTAACAAGTCTTATGGTTTTAGTCACTAGGTTTTAAAATGCGAGAACAGTGAGCTATAGCTAAACTTATCAACTAAAAGAAATTTCAAAATAAGAGTTTTGAGCTCTTTAGTCATATTTATAATTGGACACTATTTTTCGCCTTTTATAAACAAGAATTTTAATGAATTTACTTGCTGTTTAATAGTTTTCTGATTACAAGTATCTTCTGCCCCATAAARGTTCAAATAATTTAGTGTTTTTGATCATTTAAAAACTTTCATAAACAACGTGCTGCAGGTTTTGCAGATGTGATCACTGTCTGGTGGATAAACTGCAACTTTTTAATATTTATTTTTGCCTCATTCAAGGTCCAAGTTTAATTTCAGAAAAGGATTTGTAATTTATTATTCCTTCTCTAATTTTCTGTCAAAACACTTGTGGTAAAAATGCTAATCTGACGCTAATGCTAACAACACAAATCTAAAACACAGACTACACAAAAACACGGCTATGTTCACTTTAGGCAAAAATGGTGACAGAGCTGCATGGGAACGACTTAACGTCTATAAGGAAGAATCCGTTTGTTTTTATCGCTCTAAATGTGTTACAGTTGAACGAGCATGTTGTATTTGCATATTTAACGAACCGTAACGTGCTTCCTCCTGATTGGTTAAGACACATTCCTCTGACTGATACCAGCCAATCAGGAGAGGCGGTTCTGTGCATCAGTTTCAGAAAAAAAGGGACTTTGAAAGTTCAGTTTTGATCTGATGGGGTTCCTGAACATGTGAAAGTGTTTATTTTTTTTCTAATTGTCCACTAAAATCTTGTAATATTGTTCTCGTACAGATGTGTTGACAAGTGGACGCTTCTTGCTTCCATTTTAAAACCACTCAAGGTGTTGGACTAACGTTGTAACTCTCGGCACTGGCTTTACTCCAAAGTCCTAAACGCAAGAATTAACAAAGCGTTTTAGACCTAAAAATATATTTCCTCATGAGGGGAAGCACTTAGAATATTTTTCTTTACGTACTGTATCCTGAGGTTGAAAATCCGATTAAACAGTCCAAGGCTGTTTGATCAGTTTTGTTGTGAGGTTCCCGTCTTAAAGTGCAAACAGACGAGCCTTAAGGTGTGCTAAATCGCATCTCTGCAGCTTGCTATTGCAACTATATTACTGTGTGCTAATGATTTGTAATTGTAACCTTAAACCGTGCAACAAAAATAGTGTTTAGTGCTGCTCGGAYCTTTAGCTCGTGCTTGTGAAAGAGGATTACAGCATAATTAAAGTCATCAGGTCAGACATGTTTACAAACTAAAACAACTGATAACTGAACATCTGGTGCTGCTGCACGGCACCGCTGCATTCAGGAGCTGAGCCTCGACACCAGCAGCTGTTTATCCTCGTCCCCAAATCAGTCTGGTTTATTCTGAAGACGGTTTTTATTTATTGTGAACGAGTTACCGAACAATAGGACAATTCAATCAGCCTAAAAATTTTAATTTTAGTGAGCAAACGGGCATCCTATGATAGCTTTTATCCATACCTTCTAGCTTAGCAACATGCTAAACTAGCTTCGGTTTCATTTAATTAAGTTAAAATGTTGATTAAATTTAAATTTGACTTTAAAAATGAAGTTGAATGTGAAATATTGGCTGAGGAAATAGATCTTCCAGCTGATTCGATGTTTAATATTATTAGCAATGATTGGGCCGACTAAACAAACTTCTCTTTGTGTAAATATTACTCCTTTATTTCTGAATATATATATTGAATAAATTCTAGCTAGCCCAACAAATCTAGCAGCTAAATGACTGAAGTAAAGTGACATTTTTGTGATTTGCTAATGTTTATTTTGTCACATTTATCTTAATTTTTTTGTATTTGCTCCATTTAAACCATTTTGTTTTGTAATTGATGTGTTTTTTGCGCCATGAGGAACAATTTGCAATTATTTTACACTGAATTGAGACGTTTGTGGAGTTGAATATAAAGCCAGTGTCTAGAGAACTGTTAGCCTGACATCTTTGTCCACTTCATTCTTTTTGAATGTTTTATATTTTTTGTTTAGTTTTGACCACTATTGAGGGACAAAAGCACATATTTGTTGTTGTGAAAGCAACATCCTGTTACGTTTATGCTAACCATCAGCCTGCTACTTTAAACATAGCTGTGACTAAAGTTTACCAGATACGCAACTGAAATAGCAAACAGTTTTTTTTGCTCTTTTTTTTTTTTTCTTAAACTGTAAAATAAAATGTTATAGTAGTTATGTTTGTTTGTTTCTGTAAGAAAAATTGCTGCCTTGAGACGTACAGAAGGTACAAACTCTTATCAATGCAACCGGAGGGACGATGGTGTTCGGACCTCATAAGTGCTTTTTATATTTGATATTTGAAGACTTCGGGGGCGAGTTTTAATAGTCGGATGTCCTCCTCTTTGACGTTTACCACCACATTATTGTAAACATTTGAGAAATTGTTGAACTGTCAAAAGTATCCCTTTAAAACAAAACTGTAATATAGTGAAAATAGAAAAAAAAAGTGTTTTCTGACTAAAGTTTTGTTGCGGAAACGACCGTTCTGTTGAAACTCGCCCTGCGACTGAAAACCTTTCATTGCCTTCTTTGTTCCTTTCATCAGCTCTGAACAGTTTGACACTATCAATGTGAAAAACTTTAATTAAGTGCATTTATTCTAAGGTTTGTGTTGTTTGAAAAGACTCCTTGTTGTTGTCAACTTCATTTGGAAGTAAAAATTTGTCACTAAACACTTTTTTGGGGTAAAATTTTATCAAGGTATTTTGACTGAAGTCTGACAAAAAGGCACATTTCATTCCAAAATGCTAACTAAAGCCAAGTGCAAAATGAACTTTTTATGTAAAAAAAA
>NW_013952862.1:91479-100621 GCF_001266775.1 Austrofundulus limnaeus | reverse complement strand
GTAGTGCAATGGTTACAATTTTTTTTAAAAGACAACTAGAGAAAGTCTTTTTGGTAATTTATTAATAGAAAAAAAACAAAAGTGCAGACTTGTACATAGGTTTTGTGTTTAATAACTAACAAGACGGCCAATTAAAAACAAATCAACAGAGAGGCTGCAGAAGAGCCACACAAAAATATAAATCACAAAAGACAAGTCAAGGAAAAATATGAGGTTTGGTTGTCTGAAGTCAGTACTGACTCAAAAACTGAAGAAAAACAAAACAAAAACCTTTGATACTTCTATCCAGTTATCTCTGAAAATTCACCAAACTGTTCATGAATCTGTTCAGATCAAAGTTCATCTTTTTATCGTTTACTATAGATGAGTAAAACCTTTTTGTTTCCCTGTTAGCTGAATGTTTAACTTTTATTTTTTTACACCAGACTCCAGAATGAAATGAGGTTAAAAAATATATATATAGATAAATAATCAGCTGTTTTTCCCAGCAGAAAAAATAAAAAAACAAACTCAAATTTGGTGTTTTGTTTTATCACCTATAAACTTAAAATGAAAACAACCAAATGTTCATGGAAGAAGTGTTCCATTTCAAAAACACAAAATAGACCAACAAAGTGTTTTAACAGTAATACAGATCAGCTACCTTTGGGTTAAAAATCACCATGAAGTCCTCCTGGATCATTTTGACCTGAGGGCAGCAGGAGGCTTCAGTTTAAAATGATACATTTATCTATTATTGAGCTTCAAAACAGAAATAAGAGAAATCTTGTTTTACTTTTCCATAAATTTACCAAATTCTCATTCGATAAAAAATTTATATAGTTAAAATCTCCTTCAAGAGATACGGGTAGATATTTTTTAGAGTAGGACCTTTGAAGATTCAAGTTATGATGAAGAGAAAAATAAAAACTAAAGACAGTAAAAAAGGTATATGGTGCTGTAATCTTGTATTTTGACCAAAACATATTAAAATTATTTAAAAGTGTAAAAAAGACAACACATCCTTAAAATACGACAGAGACAAAAAAAAAAGGCATTACAGGAAGTGGAAAAACGGTGTGCTTTATGTGAAATTAGTCAGCAGTTTTACTCACCAGAGCTTTAGTTACATTAGTTTCAAACAGGACTCGTGACTCAGACATTACACCACCACTTTATTTTAGTCTTTAGAAACAGCAAATTAACCAGAACATCTTGTTTTCACAACAAAATCGACAGTTTATACAGCTCAACGGAATCGAGATCACCCCCTCGACAAGAAAATAAAACCTACGTTTTTGTTTCTCACTTTGAAAATGATCCCAACGTTGGAGTCATGTGGGCCGGCAAACTTGGTTTCAAAGTAAACGTTTGTGAGTGTAAAGACGTGATCAAGCCGTGTAACGGAAATGTAACAGTGTTCAGGACATCATTCATGAGGGGTTTTTAAATAACGTCTGGTACAAACTCATCTCAGGAGAGAAAAGGTCAAGCAAACAGGAATTTAACGGACAGAACAGACAACAATTTTTAATGTTTAGTCGTCGCCGCCTCCTTCTGAAGGCAAAATGTGCGTTTGTTTGTCTGTGTTAGCAAAAGATCTCATGAACCACTGATTTGAATCAAGCTCTCAAAAAGCATTCACTGGATGAAAATCTAGAACCAGTTCACGTTTAGACTAAGCACAGCTGATGGATGTTAACCAACACAGAACTATCTACACCTCTGAAGTTTACAGATACTCAAAGTTTGTTGAAGTAGCTGAGAGTCATTCAGAAAACATCCTCTGAGTGCTAACAGGAAGTTTGACCAAAATGTCCACAACTCAGGTGATATGCTTCAGAGAATGCTAGGCTTTTATTTTAAATAAGTTGCACAAAATTTATTATTATTATTTAAATATTCAGTAAAGTAACTTAAAATAAATCTGAGCTGATCATTTATCTGAGAAAGTCTTTGGATCACAGCTTGATTCAGAACTGAAGGAACCTGTGGAAGCTTGTTTTTTTAGGTTAAAAACTGAAAAATATGTTTATTTTACTAGAATACTATTAAATTACTGCTTTCTATTGCATAATTTCTTGACTCGAAAATGTGATTTGTAGAATGATTGAAGAACTGTGAAGTTTTATAAACTATAACTATAAATCCTGTTTTGTCCTCTGCGCTGCAACTAAAGTTTAAAGTGCCCGTGACATCAAATTTTTGAGATAAACMTGAATGCATTTTTGGAAAGACAACACTGATAACATATTGCAAAACAAGTTTCTTGCCGCTGAGATGAACAGTAGTTGAGATATTTGCCTGTGAAGTAACAGGAAGTGATGTCAAAGGGGAATGTCTGCATGTGAACAGAGCYTTGCTGCAACAACCAACACAGACTGTAGAGAAGAATCTGATGTTTCTTTACATTATTTTGAGTCTCTATCAAAGAGAGACGAAGAGATTTATTTTATTAACGAGTTCCCCTTTTATGTCACTTCCTGTTTTCCTTTGAGACAAACTCAAGAGAAAATTGGCCAGTTATGTAATAAAATGGGTAAAAACATGTGTATTAGGGCAATTTTCTGAAGTATAAAGATGTTTGACTTTTTGTATTTGAAGTATATGCATGTCACAGGCATTTTAACTGGGTGAAAATGTAGAAACATTTAGTTACTTTGTTCTTTTTATTTTCGAAGCAAATATTTCAACTAAGCCATGTGATTCAGTTTTGGTAAAGATGCATTTTTAGTCCACTGAACAATGTTTCACAATGCTTTCTGCAACAAGTTATAACAGAGGTGAAGGGAAYAGTCAGATTTATATGGAAAATAAACCAAAGTTCTCCCTAAAGTGCTGCGATGTGTCAAATATTTTACCATCATCTCACAAAGCTTATTTTCAAAGCTGTAACTGTTGCAAACCACCAGTTGCTTTTTGTCAACATTAATAAAAACGATCCACTTTGGCTTTAATAAAACCAATCCAGAATCAACGAAAACAAGAAAAATAACACTTTTTAGTTTGATTTAATGTTTGATTACTCATAAAGCAGAAACAAAGTGTTTTTTTTAAGCAGTGAACACTTTGGGCATCGCTCAGAAAGCTAATTTGCATAAATAAACATTTTCCCAGGCCAAAAATCTGAAAACAAGTTAACAGCAGGTCTCTAACGTTTCTGTAAAAGAGTTTAGATTAATGATCTTTTTTTTATTCATCCAATTGTCAAAATCTACAATACTTTTGATTTTTGGCAACACAAAGTTCTTATTAATAATTCCAAACGGATCTAAAAGCAGCAGGTAGAGAGTGTTTAGTTATTCTGACGAGCCCTTTGTTCATCAGGGGTACCCGTTTGGTCCAACAGAATCCTCAGGACTTTACAAACCAGGACCGGGTCTGACACAAACCGGGACCTGGACAAAAAAAAAAAAAAAAAAAAGCACTCGGGGTTTGGCATCGAGCTAACCAAGTCTGCGGCCGACATGCCAAAGTCGGGGGGCTCTGAGGTGGTCCAGACGAGGATGAGGAGGAGTCTATAGGAGGACGCAGTCCGAGTCCTTTTCTTTCCTTCTGGCTTGCTGCGACCCCTGACCTCTGACCTGAAGATCAAAGAAAGGAGTTAAAACTCGAAGTGGAACCGGATCTCAGGAGGTTACAGAACATTTAAACCCCCAGAAATCGGTCTGGTAACGTTCCCACCACTTTAAACCATTTGTTCCAAGCCTGGAAGCCTCTGCAGCTACGTGCTGAGAGGCAAGGTTATAATAGTTTTGGATTTTTCATTATAGTTTAGTTTTAGTTAGTTTCGACTTTTTTTCTTTTAATTCAGTTAGTTTTTACAGTAGATTTGCTAGTTTTTATTGTTTGTTTACTGCTTAGTTTTAGTTTTTATTAGTTCTGGTATTAGCTTTCTTATAGTTTAAAAAACATATTTTCCAATGCATCCTCCTGCTTGTGATGTTTCTGAGTTAACTAACCAGCAGCCAAAGGTGTAGGAATGAGTTTACTATTGAGGGGCGACACATAATATTGGAAACCTGACAGATTTGTACATAGTCTGAGCAGAAATAAAAAAGGTGATGTGGGTAAACCACCCAACAAAATATCTCAAGTCTAATAGGCTTGCACAGCATAACGAATATATTGTCATCACAATGTCAGAGTGTGCAATATTCATACTGCAAAGGACTTCTTGATGTACAATAATTGTTGACTAATGTACTTGAAGAGGTTTGAAGTTGTATTTTTCATGCTAATGCAATATTTAGCCAGTAGGACAGAGTCTCATGGCAGCAAAAGCTCACACTTGACCAAAAATACTAAAAGTCACATAAAATAGGAAGTACAGATTAGAAAGAGAGGAAAGAAAAAAAAAGACAGATCACATCTGATATCTTCATTGCAATATTTACAAATACTACTGTCATCAGAAGATTTTCTAATATAAAATACCTGTTCTGTGTTCCTCTCTCTTACCTGTTGGTCTACTCCTGCCTCTCCCTCTCTGACTTACTGCCTCTGATGTCCCTGCATGACATCATCACGTTTACAACAGAGAAAACTACATGTAATATACAGCACCAGCAAGTGACTTAGAGAAGCTAAAAAGTATCTGTTAAGGATTTTATCATACAACTGATTTACATGTATGCATTATATCTCATATTCTGTCAGCTCTGTTTACAGCCCAACCTACAGTAAAACTTACAGTAAAAGTTTTTACTAATTTAATTCAAGAGCTCCAGCTCTGTACCTCCTCTCCTCTTGTCTCCTTTGTGCAGCCCCTGCATCGCTGCTGCTAAACATACAAAATGGCTTCAGAGATGAGGTTCACTCCTGAACCTAAAGGTGAAT
Source organism: Austrofundulus limnaeus (assembly GCF_001266775.1). NCBI lineage: Eukaryota > Metazoa > Chordata > Actinopteri > Cyprinodontiformes > Rivulidae > Austrofundulus > Austrofundulus limnaeus. Next base: position 95,803 of record NW_013952862.1, on the reverse strand, counting down.
CATTTTAAACTGAACAAGAAAAAAAAAATCACGTATTGATCATTATGGAGAAGCATTTCACCAAATAAATGTACACAACTCTAGTGGGGAGTTGTTCTGCAGCTAAAGATCACAACCTAACCCAAACCCTTATAACTGTGGAAATAATGAAACATCAACCTGACACCAGTCCTCACCTCTTCTTTCTGCATCTATTATGGTTTTTAAACAGGACCTCACACCCTGATGCTCCACCTGTTCTCCTCTTTTCTTCTCATGATTAAAAAATGTTTAAAAAGTATCAACAAGCTAATACATATTTCACTAAACTAATTTCAGACCTCACCTGAACTTCCTCCCTCCCTCCACCTTTTATTGCTTCCAATGTCTCACTACTTATTGCACATAATATCTAATATAATGTCATGTATACTGATAAACTATGATCAGGTGTTGCCCTTGTGTGTTCTTCACCGGTGTTACTCTGAAAAACAACAACAAATAAGTCCTGCTGCTGCTGTTTCAGTCTGTTTCACTGATGGTGGCTTTGTGCCTGTCTCCTCCTGTCTCCTGTGAGGGACACGTCCCACCTGTCCATTATAGCAACACCTTCCTAAAATAATCACGTAACTCAATTTTGCCAACAAAGTGGTGATAATTTTAGGAAGGTGTTTCTCCATGCTGGCGCTACCTGGCTGGGCTGTTGCTGAGAGAAGCTAGTTTATCAAGATACTCACAGTTAGCTGTCTTTGGGTGAGACTGATCACGTTTTTTCCCCTTGTGACATATTCCACCCATTTTATCGCTTCTTTCCACAAGACGCCTGCTTTTATTTTTCTCGCAGTCATGTTAGAGGAAATCCCAAATCTGACTTTGCCGCTTTCTCGCAACTTTTGTTGTCGTCATGTTGCCGACATGCGCTGAGCAGCAGCAGATTGTAAACAAATGACATTATGGGCCATGAGGTGCCGTAAACCGCCTGCAGCTGACGTGAAACTGCTCGATGTAAAAAAGAAATAAATAATGGTTTAATCCGTCCACACGGCTTAAAATTGACAAAAACTAAAACAAAGGATATTCAGTTAATAACTTTAGATAGTTTTAAATAGTTGTAGGGGTCACCTCGAGTGAAGAAACAAGATTTACTGCCTCGAACAGGCCTGACGAGAGGACAGGAACTTTGTCACAAACTGAACTCTATTTAGGCCATGACAGGTTATTCTAACTGTGGAAGAGAACCCCTCAGTTCTCTTAATCAGATAATGGACAGAACAATCTCTTCTGTTCGTGATTCATTTGTTGGTTAACTAAGAATGTTTATGCATTTGTTAAATCATGATAATGACTTCACAGGAAAAGTGGAACCACTTCTTTTCTTTTATCGTGCCTTAAAGATTTATAATGGTATAAAAAAGTCACAGAGAATCTGATTACAATGTTTTCATTGTGTTTTTATGTAAATCACAGTTTTTATTTTACTGTGAACACAGCAATATAATTATGGATTTTTCCTGAGAAAATCTTTCCTTTATCTGGACTAACAGAAGGTTCAGAACTGATTATAAAACAGAAATGTTAATTAATCATCATAAATGTTTTGCAGTGATTTCTCTTAGAGTCTATCAGAAGAAAGTTGAAAAGAGGTTATCATATCATGTTGTTGAACAACCACAGAATTTTAACCTTGGGCTGGCGCCGGCTGGCAAATCCTTTATCTTTCTTTCTCTGATTCATCTCTAAGCCTGAGGGCGGAACCAAAGTTCGTCCGTTTCTTTTACTAACCCGGAAGGCTTTGAGCGAGACACTCTTCTTCCTGATTCCAACTGAGGAAGACAGCTGGGATTCTCTCCGGAGAAAAACCCAGTTTGGCTTTTAGTCTGATCCCATGAGCTAACTAGGGGAGACTTCACAGCCAGGGACCCGGCACGCCAGCCGGTGGTCTCATCCCGAGGCTTCAAGCCTCTAAAGTGTGTTTTTAACTCCCGAAGGGAGATTTTATTTTTGGAAAGAGGAACCGGATACGGCGTGAATTTTTCTGGCTTGGACTGAAACAGACGAAAGTTACCTGTGAAAACACCTGTTCGCCAATGACCGGTAAGCGAGCCAACATCAGTTCCCTGACTGATTGGAGGCGAGCCAGCTCCTACCCCAAGGGTGCCTTAAGAAGTCATCATCAGGTAAAAGCTGATGTGTTAGGAGTGATGTGTCATGTGGAATCTGAGCTTAGAAAAGACGTGCAGTTCCGGTTGACCCACACTTTGATAAAAGTAAAAGTAGTAGTAACATACTAATCTTACTTTCCTCCTTTCCTTATTCTTAAATTGCCAAAACTTAAGCTAAAAGTGCCAGTAAAATTGTTTGGTTTTTAACATCAGAACTGACYTTTTACTGTTCTATATAAGTAATCTGAGTTGATGTGAATTGAAATTCGGACACAGGTTTTATCTCATTTAACTCTGACGCTTGTTATAGGAATAACCACAATCAAGTGTAACTTATGATCTGTTCAATTTGTGTAAATAAATGATTGCATAGTCTTTTATGAATCAACTTGAACTCGTCTGAACGTTCACTTATTGTGTCACTTTTCACTTCGCACAGTCAAGATATTAACAAGTAATGAGAAATACCTTGGTAAAAGTTTCCTCATAACCTTGTGTATGAGAGATGTGGGAAGAGCTTAATTCACCTTAAGCTCACCTCCTACATAGTTTTGTAAAAAGATTATACAGTTTTAGTTAGTTATTTTCTTCATTTTGTTTTAGCTTTTATTTATTTCAGTTAACTAAAATGTTTTTTTTATTTTAGTTTTCGTTTTTTTCGTTAGTTTTAGTTAGCTAAAAGAGCTACTGTTTTTGCAACTTAAACTGAAGTTAATTTCTGAAAAWTTTTTTACTAGAGCACGTCATGATTTATAGTTTTACACAGCCTTTGTTAATTGTTTAATTGGCCATTTTCATAAAGCCAGAAGCTGATTTAAGCGTTTAATGTTGGTAAAAGTTAAATCTACCTGGTGTGCCGTCTGTGATGACCCTGGTTGTTGCTGCTGCTGCTGCTGCTGCTGCTGATACTCCTCCTGCTGGAGCTGCTGGGCCAACTCCAGGTCACTGAGGGGTCCGGGGGCCCCTCCCTGCTGCTGCTGCAGGGAAACGGCCACCAGGTAGTCCTAGAACCAACAGCGAGAACGATCAGCGCTGCTTTAATAACCGACCGCTCGTCTCGGCTCGTCTCTCGCCTCACCTGGTCGATCTGCCTCTGCTGCTCCTGGGCGCCAGGCGGCAGGTGGGACGTGGGCGGAGCTCTCTCGGGAGGGTGGCACAGCCTGAAGTCAGAGTCGCAGAAGTTTCCGTCTCCCTCGACGTTGTGAAGAGACTCCCAGACCATGCTCTCCTCCTGCAGGAAGCCCTGGTCCGTCACAAGGAGGTACAGGTGACCCTGTAAGGAGGACAGGAGCTTCATGAACAACAGCCACGCCTGGAGGTGGATCGTGGTCGTGTCTGTCGCCACCTTGTGTTTGATCATCGTACTGAAGTGGTTGTTTCTGAAGAACACGGAGATCTCGCCCTCTTTAGCTGTGGTGTTGAGTTCACACAGACCGTGGTATGAAAGCTGAGTCGCCGTRGACTCCAAAAACTGTTCTGCCACTAAACCTGCAGGAAGACACAAACACAGCTGCTTTTTTTTATTCATGGAAATGTGTAGATAGGTATTCAAAAGAGGAAGTGTARTGCTTGGAGTTTAGATTCTTCTGGTCGGCTGGTTTGGGTCAGTCTGGTATGTTGGTGTTACCTTCACTGACTCGGCTGCTGTCTCCAGAGTGTTTGCAGTCGATGATTTTCTCCACCAGCTGGTTGTAGCTCAGTTTCCCCACAGCAGCGACCGTCTCTGGACTCTGAACCCAGAGAACACGGCTGTCAGAAACACGCACCGCGACGGTTTTAGGATTCCACGTTCAAAACYTTCACCTGCGGGTCCACCAGCCAGCCGTGGTACAGCGGGATGTTCAGCAGGTCGAACACGATGCACTCGGGCGTGTACTCGAAGTCCGAGACGCCGGTGAAACGCACGTTGACGTCCAGACCCGTGGACAGCTTCGGGAGGACGGCCATGGCGTCGCTCATGTTCTGAGGAGACACACAGCTGCGAGTCAGACCGCAGGAATTTATCAATTTKCCCGGGTACGGAGGCTAATTTCAGATGGGGGCTTTGGTTTAACCTGTGGTTAATTTTAGGGTAAATGGTCAGGGTTAGGCTATAAAATTACCACAAAATTAATGAACCTCAATCCATGATCCCCAGTGGGATAAAAAAACAAACGTGTGAGTGTGTGTGTGTGTGTGTGTGT